>NC_044924.1:31685229-31715572 GCF_003576645.1 Ipomoea triloba | reverse complement strand
AGTTGCGGACTTGTCCGAGAAATGTCGCAACGAGATGCGGACTTGCCGCGGACGTGATCGAGAAATGCTGCACCGATATGCGGACATGGCCGAAAAATGCCGGAACGAGTTGCGGACTTGGCCGAGAAATGTCGCAACGAGGTGCGAATGTGGCTGAGAAATACCGCAATGAGGTGCGGACATGGCCGAGGAATGTCGCAACGAGGTGCGGACATGGCCGAGAAATGTCGGAACGAGTTGTTGACTTTGCGAGATATGTCGAAACGAGGTGCGAACTTAGCGCGGACATAGCCAAGAAATACCGCACCGATGTGCAGACATGGCCGAGAAATGTCGCAACGAGGTGCGTCCATGGCCGAGAAATGTCGCAACGAGGTTCGGAGTTAGCCAAGAAATACCACAACGAGTTGCAGACTTGGTGCGGACATGGCTGAGAAATGTCGCAACGAGGTGTAGACATAGCCAAGAAATGTCGAAACGAGTTGCGAACTTCGCCTGGAATGTGGCAACGAGGTGCGGACATGGCCGAGAAATGTCGTAACGAGTTGCGGACTTGGCCTAAAAATGTCGTAATGAGATGCGAAATTCGCCGAGAAATACCGCAACGAGGTGGGACCATGGCCGAGAAATGTCGCAACGAGGTGCAGACTTGGCCGAGAAATGTCGCAACAAGATACGGACTTGGCCGAGAAATGCGGCAAAGAGGTGCGGACTAGGTTGAGAAATACCGCATCGATGTGCGAACATGGCCGAGAAATGCAGCAACGAGGTGCGGACATTGCCGAGAAATGTCCCAACGAGTTGCGGACTTGGCCGAGAAATGTCGCAACGAGGTACGGACTTGGCCGCGAAATGCCGCAACGAGGTTCCGGCCATGGCCGAGAAATGTCGTAACGATGTGCGGAATTGGCCCTGAAATGCCACAACGAGGTGTAGACTTCGCCCGGACATGGCCGAGAAATGCCGCAACTATGTGCGGACATGGCCCAATAATACAGTAGCGAGGTGCGTACATTGCCGAGAAATGTCAGAACGAGTTGCGAACTTAGCCTAGGAATTTTGCAATGAGGTGCGGACATGACTAGGAAATATCAGAAGGAGTTGCGGTCTTTGCAGAGAAATGTCGCAACGAGGTGCGGACTTTGCGCGGACATTGCCGAAAAATGTCGCACCGATATGCGAACATGGCCGAGAAATGCTGCAATGATGACTTTGCCGAGAAATGTCGAAACGAGTTGCGGACTTGGCCGAGAAATGTCGCAACGAGGTGTGGACTTAGCAGAGAAATGTCGGAACGAGTTGCGGAGTTGGCCGAGAAATGTCGCAACGACGTGCAGACTTGGCCGAGAAATGCCGCAGCGAGGTGCAGACTTGGTCGAGAAATGTCGCAACGAGGTGCAGACATTGGCGAGAAATGCCGCAACGAGGTGAGGACATAGTGCGGACATGGTCGAGAAATGACGCAACGAGGTGCAGGCCATGGCCGAGAAATGTCGCAACGAAGTGCGGACTTGGTGCGAACATAGCCGACAAATTTCGGAACGAGTTGCGGACTTGGCCGAGGAATGTCTTGACGAGGTGCGAACATGGCCGAGAAATGTAGGAACGAGTTGCTAACTTTACCGAGAAATGTCGAAACGAGGTTCGGACTTGGCGCGGACATGGCCAAGAAATACCGCACCGATGTGCAGACATGGCCGAGAAATACCAAAACGAGTTGCGATCTTGGCCTAGAAATGTCGCAACGAGGTGTGTCCATGGCCGAGAAATGTCGCAACAAGGTGCGGAGTTGACTAAGAAATACCACAACGAGTCGAAGACTTGGCGCGGACATGGTCGAGAAATGTCACAACGATGTGCGGACATGGCCGAGAACTGCCGCNGCAATGAGTTGCGGAGGTGGGCGAGAAATGCCGCAACGAGGTGCGGACATGGCCGAGAAATGTCGAAACGAGGTGCGAACTTGTCCGAGAAATACCGCAACGAGGTGCGGACCTTGGCCGAGAAATGTTTCAACGAAATACGGACTTGGCCGAGAAATGTCGCAACGAGGTGCGAACTTGGTGCGGAAATGGCCGACAAATGCCGCAACGATGTGCGGACATGGCTGAGAAATGCCGCAACGATGTGTGGACATGACCGAGAAATATCGCAACGAGGTTCGGACTAGGCCGAGAAATGCCGATCCGCGCTGCGGACATAGCCGAGAGATGCCGCAATGAGGTGTGGACTTGGGCGAGAAATGTCGGAATGAGGTGCCGACTTGGTGCGGACATGGCCGAGATATGCTGAAACGATGTGCAGACATGGCCGAGAAATGCCGCAACGATTTGAAGACATGGCCGAGAAATGCCGCAACGAGGAGCGGACTTGGTGCGGCCATGGCCGAGAAATTACGGAACGAGTTGCGGACTTTGCTAAGAAGTGTCGTAACGTGGTGCGGACATGACGCGAACATGGCGGAGAAATACCACAACGATGTGCATACTTGGCCGAGAAATGTCGGAACGAGGTGCGGACATGACCGAGAAATGTCGCAACGAGGTGCGGACTTGGCCGAGAAATGCCGCAACGAAGTGCGGACTTAGTGCGGACATGGCCGAGAAATGTCGGAACGAGTTGCGTACTTGGCCGAGGAATGTCGGGACGAGGTGCGGACATGGCCGAGAAATGTCAAAACGAGTTGCGGACTTTGCCGAGAAATGTCGAATCGAGGTGCAGACTTATCGCGGACATGGCAAGAAATACCGCACCGATGTGCAGACGTGGCCGAGAAATGTCGGAACTAGATGCGGACATGGCCTAAGAATATCGCAACGAGGTGCGGACATGGCCGAGAAATGCCGCAACGATGTGCGGACTTGGTGCGGACATGGCCGAGAAATGCCGCAACGAGGTGCGGACTGTGCGCGGACATCGCCGAGAAATGCCGCAACGATGTGCGGACTTGGTGCGGACATGGGCGAGAAATGCCGCAACGAGGTGCGGACTGTGCGCGGACATCGCCGAGAAATGCCGCAACGATGTGCGGACTTGGTGCGGACATGGGCGAGAAATGCCGCAACGAGGTGCGGACTGTGCGCGGACATCGCCGAGAAATGCCGCAACGATGTGCGGACTTGGTGCGGACATGGGCGAGAAATGCCGCAACGAGGTGCGGACTGTGCGCGGACATCGCCGAGAAATGCCGCAACGATGTGCAGTCATGGGCGAGAAATGTCCGAACCAGTTGCGGACTTGGCCTAGGAATGTCGCAACGAGGTGCTGTGATAGCCAAAAAATTTCGGAACGAGTTGCGGACTTGTCCGAGAAATGTCGCAACGAGATGCGGACTTGCCGCGGACGTGATCGAGAAATGCTGCACCGATATGCGGACATGGCCGAAAAATGCCGGAACGAGTTGCGAATGTGGCTGAGAAATACCGCAATGAGGTGCGGACATGGCCGAGAAATGTCGGAACGAGTTGCGGACTTGTCCGAGAAATGTCGCAACGAGATGCGGACTTGCCGCGGACGTGATCGAGAAATGCTGCACCGATATGCGGACATGGCCGAAAAATGCCGGAACGAGTTGCGAATGTGGCTGAGAAATACCGCAATGAGGTGCGGACATGGCCGAGGAATGTCGCAACGAGGTGCGGACATGGCCGAGAAATGTCGGAACGAGTTGCGGACTTGTCCGAGAAATGTCGCAACGAGATGCGGACTTGCCGCGGACGTGATCGAGAAATGCTGCACCGATATGCGGACATGGCCGAAAAATGCCGGAACGAGTTGCGAATGTGGCTGAGAAATACCGCAATGAGGTGCGGACATGTGCGAATGTGGCTGAGAAATACCGCAATGAGGTGCGGACATGGCCGAGGAATGTCGCAACGAGGTGCGGACATGGCCGGACATGGCCGAGGAATGTCGCAACGAGGTGCGGACATGGCCGAGAAATGTCGGAACGAGTTGTTGACTTTGCGAGATATGTCGAAACGAGGTGCGGACTTGGCGCGGACATAGCCAAGAAATACCGCACCGATGTGCAGACATGGCGGAGAAATGTCGCAACGAGGTGCGTCCATGGCCGAGAAATGTCGCAACGAGGTTCGGAGTTAGCCAAGAAATACCACAACGAGTTGCAGACTTGGTGCGGACATGGCTGAGAAATGTCGCAACGAGGTGTAGACATAGCCAAGAAATGTCGAAACGAGTTGCGAACTTCGCCTGGAATGTGGCAACGAGGTGCGGACATGGCCGAGAAATGTCGTAACGAGTTGCGGACTTGGCCTAAAAATGTCGTAATGAGATGCGAAATTTGCCGAGAAATACCGCAACGAGGTGGGACCATGGCCGAGAAATGTCGCAACGAGGTGCAGACTTGGCAGAGAAATACTGCAACGAGGTGCAGACCATGGCCGAGAAATGTCGCAACGAGGTACGGACTTGCCCTAGAAATGTTGCAAAGAGGTGCGAACTTGGCAGATAAATGCCGCAAAGAGGTGCGGACTTGGCGCGGACATGGCCAAGAAATACCGCACCGATGTGCAGACATGGCCGAGAAATACAAAAACAAGTTGCGATCTTGGCCGAAAAATGTCGCAACGAGGTGTGTCCATGGCCGAGAAATGTCGCAACAAGGTGCGGAGTTGACTAAGAAATACCGCAACGAGTCAAAGACTTGGCGCGGATATGGCCGAGAAATGTCCCAACGATGTGCGGACATGGCCGAGAAATGCCGCAACGATGTGCAGTCATGGGCGAGAAATGTCCGAACCAGTTGCGGACTTGGCCTAGGAATGTCGCAACGAGGTGCTGTGATAGCCAAAAAAATTTCGGAACGAGTTGCGAATTTGGCCTAGAAATGTCGCAACAAGGTGCGAACTTGTCCGAGAAATACCACAACGAGGTGCGGACCGTGGCCGAGAAATGCCGCAACGAAATACGGACTTGGCCGAGAAAAGTAGCAACGAGGTGCGGACTTGGCCGAGAAAGGCCGCAACGAGGTGCGGACTTGGTGCGGAAATGGCCGACAAATACCGCAACGATGTGCGGACATGGCTGAGAAATGCCGCAACGATGTGTGGACATGGCCGAAAAATATCGCAACGAGGTTCGAACTTGGCCGAGAAATGCCGATCCGAGGTGCGGACATAGCAGAGAGATGCCACAATAAGGTGTGGACTTGGGCGAGAAAAGCCGCAATGAGGTGCATACATGGCCGAGATATGCCGAAACGATGTGCGGACATGGCCGAGAAATGCCGCAACGATATGCGGGCATGGCCTAGAAATGCCGCAACGAGGTGCGGACATTTTCGAATGTCGCAACGAGTTGCGGACTTTGCCGAGAAATGTCGCAATGAGATACGGAATTGGCTAAGAAATGCCGCAACGAGGTGCGGACTTGGCTCAGAAATGTCGCAACAAGGTGCAGACTTCAGCCGTACATGACCGAGAAATGCCGCAACGATGTGCGGACATGGCCGAGGAATGCTGCAACGATGTGCGTACATGGCCGAGAAATGCCGGTACGAGTTGCGGACATGGCCTAGGAATGTTGCAATGAGGTGCAGACATGGCCAAGAAATATCGGAACGAGTTGCGGACTTGGCCAAGAAATATCGTAAAGAGGAGCGGACTTAGCCGAGAAATGCCGCATCGAGGTGCGGACTTGGCCGAGAAATACCGCAACAAGGTGCGGACATGGTCGAGAAATTCCTCAACGATGTGCGGACTTTGCCGAGAAATGTCGGAACGAGTGTTGGACACGATCGAAAAATGTTGCAACGAGGTGTGGACTTGGCGGGGAAATGTCGGAACGAGTTGCAAATTTGCCCAAGAAATATCGCAACGAGGTGCGGACTTGGACGAGAAATGTCACAACGAGGAGCGGACTTGGTCGAGAAATGTCGCAATAAGGTGCGGACTTGGGCGATAAATGCCGCAACAAGGTTTTGACTTAGTGCGAACATTGCCGAGAAATGTCGCAACGAGGTACGGACTTGAACGAGAAATGGCGCAACAAAGCGCGTACTTGGTGCGGACATGACCGAGAAATGTCAGAATGATTTGCTAACTTTACCGAGAAATGTCGAAACGAGATGCGGACTTGGCGCGGACATGGCCAAAAAATACTGCACCGATGTGCAAAAATGGTCGACAAATACCGGGACGAGTTTCGCATTTAGCCAAGAAATGTCGCAACGATGTGCAGACATGGCCGAGAAATGCCGCATCGAGGTGCTGACATGAGCAAGAAATGTCGGAACGAGTTGCGGACATGGCCTAGGAATGTCGAAACAAAGTGCGGACATTAACGATAAATGTCGGAACGAGTTGCGGATTTGGCCTAGAAATGTCAAAACGAGGTGCAGAGTTGGCCGAGAAATACTGCAACGAGGTGCGAACCATGACCGAGAAATGCCGCATCGATGTGCGAACATGGCCGAGAAATGCAGTAACGAGGTGCGAGCATTGCCGAGAAATGTCCCAACGAGTTGCGGACTTGGCCAAGAAATGTCGCAACAAGGTACGGACTTGGCTGCGAAATGCCGCAACGAGGTTCCGGCCATGGCCGAGAAATGTCGTAATGATGTGCGGACTTGGCCCTGAATTGCCGCAACGAGGTGCAGACTTCGCCTGGACATGGCCGAGAAATGCCGCAACTATGTGCGGACATGGCCTAGAAATACAGCAGCGAGGTGCGTACATGGCCGAGAAATGTTAGAACGAGTTGCGGACATGGCCTAGGAATTTTGCAATGAGGTGCGGACATGACCAGGAAATGTTGGAACAAGTTGCGGTCTTTGCCGAGAAATATCGCAAGGAGGTGCGGACTTTACGCGGACATTGCCGAAAAATGTCGCACCGATATGCGGACTTGGCCGAGAAATGAAGCAACGAGTTGCGTACACGATCGAGAAATGCCGCAACGATGTGCGGACTTTGCCTAGAAATGTCAAAACGAGTTGCGGACTTGGCCGAGAAATGTCGCAACGAGGTACGGACTTGGCGGAGAAATGTCGGAATGAGGTGCGGACTTTGGCGAGAAATGCCGCAACGAGGTGCGGACTTAGTGCGGACATGGTCGAGAAATGACGCAACGAGGTGCTGGCCATGGACGAGAAACGTCGTAATGAGGTGCAGACTTGGCTGAGACAAGCCGCAACGAAGTGCGGACATGGCCGACAAATATCCGAACGAGTTGCGGACTTGGCCAAGGAATGTCTTGACGAGGTGCAGACATGGTCGAGAAATGTAGGAACGAGTTGCTAACTTTGCCGAGAAATGTCGAAACGAGGTGCGGACTTAGGGCGGACATGGCCAAGAAATACCGCACCGATGTGCAGACATGGCCGAGAAATTCCAAAACGAGTTGCGATCTTGGCCGAGAAATGTCGCAACAAGGTGCGGAGTTGACTTAGCAATACCGCAACGAGTTGAAGACTTGGGCGCGGATATGGCCGAGAAATGTCGCAACGATGTGAGGACATGGCCGAGAAATGCCGCAACGACGTGCAGACATAGCCGAGAAATGTCGGAACCAGTTGCGGACTAGGCCTAGGAATGTCGCAACGAGGCGCAGACGTAGCCGAGAAATGTCAGAACGAGTTACGAATTTGGCTTAGAAAGTCGCAACGAGATGCGAACTTGGCCGAGAAATACCGCAATGAGGTGCGGACCGTGGCCGACAAATGTCGCAACGAGATACAGACTTAGCCGAGAAATGTCGCAACGAGGTGCGGACTTGGCCGAGAAATACCGCACCGATGTGCGGACTTGGTGCGAAAATGACCGACAAATGCCACAACGATGTGAGGACAAGGCGCGGACATGGCCAAGAAATACCGCACCGATGTGCAGATATGGCCGAGAAATACCAAAACGAGTTGCGATCTTGGCCGAGAAATGTCGCAACGAGGTGTGTCCATGGCCGAGAAATGTCGCAACAAGGTGCGGAGTTGACTAAGAAATACCGCAACGAGTCGAAGACTTGGCGCGGACATGGCCTAGAAATGTCGCAACGATGTGCAAACATGGCCGAGAAATGTCGGAACCAGTTGCGGACTTGGCCTAGGAATGTCGCAACGAGGTGCTGACATGGCCGAGAAATTTTGGAACGAGTTGCGAATTTGGCCTAGAAATGTCGCAACAACTTGCGAACTTGTCCGAGAAATACCGCAACGAGGTGCGGACCGTGGCCGAGAAATGTCGTAACGAAATACAGACTTGGACGAGAAATGTCGCAACGAGTTGCGGACTTGGCCGAGAAAGGCCTCAACGAGGTGCGGACTTGGTGCGGAAATGGCCGACAAATGTCGCAACGATGTGCGGACATGGCTGAGAAATGCCGCAATGATGTGTGGACATGGCCGAGAAATATCACAACGAGGTTCAGATTTGGCCGAGAAATGCCGATCCGAGGTGCGGACATAGCCGAGAGATGCCGGAATGAGGTGTGGACTTGGGCGAGAAATGCCGCAATGAGGTGCCGACTTGGTGCGGACATGGCCGAGATATGCCGAAACGATGTGCGGACATGGCCGAGAAATGCTGCAACGATTTGAGGACATAGCCGAGAAATGCCTCAACGATTTGAGGACATGGCCGAGAAATGCCGCAACGAGGTGCGGACTTGGTGCGGTCATGGCCGAGAAATTTCAGAACGAGTTGCGAAATTTGCCAAGAAGTGTCGCAATGTGGTGGAGACATGGCGCGAACATGGCGGAGAAATACCGCAACGATGTGCGGACTTGGCCGAGAAATGTCGGAACGAGGTGCGGACATGACCGAGAAATGTCGCAACGAGGTGCGGACTATGCCGAGAAATACCGCAATGAAGTGCGGACTTAGTGCGGACAAGGTCGAGAAATGTCAGAACGAGTTGCGGACTTAGCAGAGAAATGTCGGGACGAGGTGCGGACATGGACGAGAAATATCGGAACGAGTTGCGGACTTTGCCGAGAAATGTCGAAATGAAGTGCGGACTTAGCGTGGACATTGCAAGAAATACTACACCGATGGGAAGACATGGTCGAGAAATGTCGCAACCAGATGCATACTTGGGCTAGGAATGTCGCAACGAGGTGCGGACATGGCCGAGAAATGTCGGAACGAGTTGCGGATTTGGCCGAGAAATGTCGTAACGAGATGCAGACTTGGCCGAGAAATATCGCAACGCCGAGAAATGTCGCCATGAGGTACGGACTTGCCCTAGAAATGTTGCAACGAGGTGCGAACTTGGCAGATAAATGCCGCAAAGAGGTGCGGACTTGGCGCGGACGTGGCCGAGAAATGCCGCATCGATGTGCGGGCATGGTTGAGAAATGCCGCAATGAGGTGCGGAAATTTTCGAATGTCGCAACGAGTTGCGGACTTGGCCGAGAAATGTCGCAATGAGATACGGAATTGGCCAAGAAATACCGCAACGAGGTGTTGACTTGGCCGAAAAATGTCGCAACGAGGTGCGAACTTGGCCGAGAAATGCCGCAACGAGGTGCAGACTTTGGCCGTACATGGCCGAGAAATGCCTCAACGATGTGCAGACATGGTCGAGAAATGCCGCAACGATGTGCGTACATGGACTAGAAATGTCGGTACGAGTTGCGGATATAGCCTAGGAATGTCGCAATGAGCTGTAGACATGGCCAAGAAATGTCGGAACGAATTGCGGCCTTAGCTAGGAAATATCGTAATGAGGTGCGGATGTGGAGCGGACTTGGCCGAGAAATGCCACATCAAGGTGCGGACTTGACCGAGAAATGCAGCAACGAGGTGCAGACAAGGTTGAGAAATTCCGCCACGATGTGCGGACGTTTCCGAGAAATGTCGAAACGAGTTGCGGACTTGGACAAGAAATGTCGCAACGAGGTGCGAACTTGGCCGAGAAATGTCGTAGCGAGGTACGGACTTGTTCGAGAAATGTCGCAACAAGGTGCGGACTTGGGCGATAAATGCCGCAACGAGGTTTGGACTTAGTGCGGACATTGCCGAGAAATGTCGCAACGAGGTACGGACTTGGTGCGGACATGACGAGAAATGTCAGAACGAGTTGCTGGCTTTACCGAGAAATGTCGAAACGAGATGCGGACTTGGCGCGGACATGGCCAAAAAATACGGCACCGATGTGCAGAAATGGCCGACAATTACCGGGACGAGTTTTGGACTTGGCCAAGAAATGTCGCAACGAGGTGCGAAGTTGGGTAAGAAATATCGCAACGAGTTGCAGACTTGGCGTGGACATGGCCGAGAAATGTCGCAACGATGTACGGATATGGCCAGAAATGCCGCAACGAGGTGCAGTCATGGGCAAGAAATGTAGGAACGAGTTGCGAACATGACCTAGGAATGTCGCAACGAGGTGCGGACATGGCCGAGAAATGTCAGAACGAGTTGCGAATTTAGCCTAGAAATGTCGCAACGAGGTGTAGAGTTGGCCGAGAAATACTGCAACGAGGTGCGGCCATGGCCGAGAAATGCTGCAACGATGTGCGAACTTGGGCGAGAAATGTCGGAGCGAGGTAAGGACTTGGCCGAAAAATGTTGCAAAGAGGTGCGGACATGGCCGAGAAATGTTGGAACGAGTTGCAGACTTGGCCGAGAAATATCATAACGAGGTGCGAACTTGGCTGAGAAATGTCGCAACTAGGTGCAGACCATGGCCAACAAATGTCGCAACGAAGTGCGGACTTGTCCTAAAAATGTCGCAACGCGGTGCGGACTTGACCGAGAAATGCCACAACAAGGCGCGGACTTGGCGCGGACATGGTTGAGAAATGCCGCATCGATGTGCGANAACGAGGTGCGAACTTGGCAGATAAATGCCGCAAAGAGGTGCGGACTTGGCGCGGACGTGGCCGAGAAATGCCGCATCGATGTGCGGGCATGGTTGAGAAATGCCGCAATGAGGTGCGGAAATTTTCGAATGTCGCAACGAGTTGCGGACTTGGCCGAGAAATGTCGCAATGAGATACGGAATTGGCCAAGAAATACCGCAACGAGGTGTTGACTTGGCCGAAAAATGTCGCAACGAGGTGCGAACTTGGCCGAGAAATGCCGCAACGAGGTGCAGACTTTGGCCGTACATGGCCGAGAAATGCCTCAACGATGTGCAGACATGGTCGAGAAATGCCGCAACGATGTGCGTACATGGACTAGAAATGTCGGTACGAGTTGCGGATATAGCCTAGGAATGTCGCAATGAGCTGTAGACATGGCCAAGAAATGTCGGAACGAATTGCGGCCTTAGCTAGGAAATATCGTAATGAGGTGCGGATGTGGAGCGGACTTGGCCGAGAAATGCCACATCAAGGTGCGGACTTGACCGAGAAATGCAGCAACGAGGTGCAGACAAGGTTGAGAAATTCCGCCACGATGTGCGGACGTTTCCGAGAAATGTCGAAACGAGTTGCGGACTTGGACAAGAAATGTCGCAACGAGGTGCGAACTTGGCCGAGAAATGTCGTAGCGAGGTACGGACTTGTTCGAGAAATGTCGCAACAAGGTGCGGACTTGGGCGATAAATGCCGCAACGAGGTTTGGACTTAGTGCGGACATTGCCGAGAAATGTCGCAACGAGGTACGGACTTGGTGCGGACATGACGAGAAATGTCAGAACGAGTTGCTGGCTTTACCGAGAAATGTCGAAACGAGATGCGGACTTGGCGCGGACATGGCCAAAAAATACGGCACCGATGTGCAGAAATGGCCGACAATTACCGGGACGAGTTTTGGACTTGGCCAAGAAATGTCGCAACGAGGTGCGAAGTTGGGTAAGAAATATCGCAACGAGTTGCAGACTTGGCGTGGACATGGCCGAGAAATGTCGCAACGATGTACGGATATGGCCAGAAATGCCGCAACGAGGTGCAGTCATGGGCAAGAAATGTAGGAACGAGTTGCGAACATGACCTAGGAATGTCGCAACGAGGTGCGGACATGGCCGAGAAATGTCAGAACGAGTTGCGAATTTAGCCTAGAAATGTCGCAACGAGGTGTAGAGTTGGCCGAGAAATACTGCAACGAGGTGCGGCCATGGCCGAGAAATGCTGCAACGATGTGCGAACTTGGGCGAGAAATGTCGGAGCGAGGTAAGGACTTGGCCGAAAAATGTTGCAAAGAGGTGCGGACATGGCCGAGAAATGTTGGAACGAGTTGCAGACTTGGCCGAGAAATATCATAACGAGGTGCGAACTTGGCTGAGAAATGTCGCAACTAGGTGCAGACCATGGCCAACAAATGTCGCAACGAAGTGCGGACTTGTCCTAAAAATGTCGCAACGCGGTGCGGACTTGACCGAGAAATGCCACAACAAGGCGCGGACTTGGCGCGGACATGGCCGAGAAATGCCGCAACGAGGTGCGAACATTGCCGAGAAATGTCGCAACTAGGTGCTAACATTGCCTAGAAATGTCAGAACGAGTTGCGGACTTGGCCTAGGAATGTCGCAACGAGGTGCGGACATGGCCGAGAAATGCCGCAACGAGGTGCGAACATTGCCGAGAAATGTCGCAACTAGGTGCTAACATTGCCTAGAAATGTCAGAACGAGTTGCGGACTTGGCCTAGGAATGTCGCAACGAGGTGCGGACATGGCCGAGAAATGTTGGAACGAGTTGCAGACTTGGCCGAGAAATATCATAACGAGGTGCGAACTTGGCTAAGAAATGTCGCAACGAGGTGCAGACCATGGCCAACAAATGTCGCAACGAAGTGCGGACTTGTCCTAAAAATGTCGCAACGCGGTGCGGACTTGGCCGAGAAATGCCGCAACAAGGCGCGGACTTGGCGCGGACATGGCCGAGAAATGCCGCAACGAGGTGCGAACATTGCCGAGAAATGTCGCAACTAGGTGCTAACATTGCCTAGAAATGTCAGAACGAGTTGCGGACTTGGCCTAGGAATGTCGCAACGAGGTGCGGACATGGCCGAGAAATGTTGGAACGAGTTGCAGACTTGGCCGAGAAATATCATAACGAGGTGCGAACTTGGCTAAGAAATGTCGCAACGAGGTGCAGACCATGGCCAACAAATGTCGCAACGAAGTGCGGACTTGTCCTAAAAATGTCGCAACGCGGTGCGGACTTGGCCGAGAAATGCCGCAACAAGGCGCGGACTTGGCGCGGACATGGCCGAGAAATGCCGCAACGAGGTGCGAACATTGCCGAGAAATGTCGCAACTAGGTGCTAACATTGCCTAGAAATGTCAGAACGAGTTGCGGACTTGGCCTAGGAATGTCGCAACGAGGTGCGGACATGGCCGAGAAATGTTGGAACGAGTTGCAGACTTGGCCGAGAAATATCATAACGAGGTGCGAACTTGGCTAAGAAATGTCGCAACGAGGTGCAGACCATGGCCAACAAATGTCGCAACGAAGTGCGGACTTGTCCTAAAAATGTCGCAACGCGGTGCGGACTTGACCGAGAAATGCCACAACAAGGCGCGGACTTGGCGCGGACATGGTTGAGAAATGCCGCATCGATGTGCGAACATGACCGAGAAATGCAGCAACGAGGTGTGGACTTGGCGGGAAAATGTTGGAACGAGTTGCGGACTTGGACAATAAATGTCGCAACGAGGTGCGGACTTGGCCGAGAAATGTCGCAACGAGGTGCGGACTTGGTCGAGAAATGTCGCAACGAGGTACGGACTTGGGCGATAAATGCCGCAACGAGGTTTGGACTTAGTGCGGACATTGCTGAGAAATGTCACAACGAGGTACGGACTTGGCCGAGAAATGCCGCAACGAAGCGCGAACTTGGTGGGGACATGACTAAGAAACGTCGGAACGAGTTGCTGACTTTACCGAGAAATGTCGAAACGAGATGCGGACTTGGCGCGGACGGCCAAATAATACTGCACCGATGTGCTGAAATGGCCGACAAATACTGGGACGAGTTTTGCACATGGCCAAGAAATGTCGCAACGAGGTGCGAAGTTGGCTAAGAAATACCGCAACGAGTTGCAGACTTGGCGCGGACATGGCCGAGAAATGTCGCAACGATGTGCGGATATGGCCGAGAAATGCCGTAACGAGGTGCAGTCATGGGCAAGAAATGTCGGAACAAGTTGCAGACATGGCCTAGGAATGTCGCAACGAGGTGTGGACATGGCCGAGAAATGTCGGAACGAGTTGCGAATTTAGCTTAGAAATGTCGCAACGAGGTGTAGAGTTGGCCGAGAAATACTGCAACGAGGTGCGGCCATGGCCGAGAAATGCCGCAACGATGTGCGAACTTGGGCGAGAAATGTCGGAGCGAGGTAAGGACTTGGCCGAAAAATGTTGCAAAGAGGTGCGGACTTGGCCGAGAAATGTTGGAACGAGTTGCGGACTTGGCCGAGAAATATCATAACGAGGTGCGAACTTGGCTAAGAAATGCCGCAACGAGGTGCAGACCATGGCCAACAAATGTCGCAACGAAGTGCGGACTTGTCCTAAAAATGTCGCAACGCGGTGCGGACTTGACCGAGAAATGCCACAACAAGGCGCGGACTTGGCGCGGACATGGTTGAGAAATGCTGCATTGATGTGCGAACATGACCGAGAAATGCCGCAACGAGGTGCGAACATTGCCGAGAAATGTCGCAACGAGGTGCGAACATTGCCTAGAAATGTCAGAACGAGTTGCGGACTTGGCCTAGGAATGTCGCAATGAGGTGCGGACATGGCCAAGAAATGTCGTAACGAGTTACGGACTTTGCCGAGAAATGTCGCAACGAGGTGCGGACTTGGTGCAGACTTGGCCGGGAAATGCCGCACCGATGTGCGGACATGGCCGAGAAATGCCGCATCGAGGTGCGGACTTGGCCGGGAAATGTCGCAACGAGGTGCGGACATGGTCAAGAAATGCCACAACGATGTGCGGACTTTGCCGAGAAATATCCGAACGAGTTGCGGACTTGGCCGAGAAATGTCGCAACAATGTGCAGACTTGGCAAGAAATGTCGCAACGATGTGCAGACTTGGCTGAGAAATGTCGGAACGAGTAGCGGACTTGGCCGGGAAATGTCGCAACGAGGTGCGGACTTGACAAAGAAATGCCGCAACGAGGTGCGGGCCATGGCCGAGAAATGTCGCAACGAGGTGCGAACTCGGCTTAGAAATGTATCAACGAGGTGCAGACTTGGCCGAGAAATGTCGCAACGAGGTGCGTACTTGGCCAAGAAATGCCGCAACGAGGTGCGAACTTGGCGCGCACTTAGCGCGGACATGGCCGAGAAATGCCGTATCGATGTGCGGACTAGGGGTGTAAATGAGCCGAGCGGCTCGCGAGCTGCTCATGAGCCACTCGGTCAAAGCTCAGCTCGAGCTCGGTCAAATTCAAGTCCAAGCCGAGCTCGAGCAGCTCGTTTAATAATTGAGTCAGCTCGAGCTATAATGTCTTAGGCTCGTNTGCGTACTTGGCCAAGAAATGCCGCAACGAGGTGCGAACTTGGCGCGCACTTAGCGCGGACATGGCCGAGAAATGCCGTATCGATGTGCGGACTAGGGGTGTAAATGAGCCGAGCGGCTCGCGAGCTGCTCATGAGCCACTCGGTCAAAGCTCAGCTCGAGCTCGGTCAAATTCAAGTCCAAGCCGAGCTCGAGCAGCTCGTTTAATAATTGAGTCAGCTCGAGCTATAATGTCTTAGGCTCGTGGCTCAACGAGCCGCTCGCGAGCGATATATATATATATAGGGAAAATTGTAATTTATGCCCCTCCATAATATGCCAATTATCAATGTCACCCCTGAATTATTAGTGGTGTAACTATTGCCCCTCAATTTTAAAAAACGGTACATATATTGNTATATATATATATATATATATATATATATATATATATATATATACACACACACACACACATATAATATTATAGTTTATTTTTAATTGAAACATGAATTTAAAATCAAACAGGTTAAATTTGAGTTCAAAATCGGACTCGAACTTGAGTTCGAGCATGAATTCGAGCTCAAATTCAAGCTCGAACTCGAGCTCAAGGTCAAACAATTGAGCTGCTTGTTGCCGAGCTCGAGCTCGAGCTCGAGCATCAATTTTCAAGCTCGATCAATCTCGAACTCGAACTCGAGCCGAGCCTTCCTTAACGAGCTCGAGCTCAAGCCACCCTAGGTTCGAGTTCGGCTCGGCTCGTTTACACCCCTAGTGCGGACATGGCCGAGAAATGCCCCAACGTTGTGCAGACTTGGTGCGGCCATGGCCAAGAAATGTCGGAACGAGTTGCGGACTTGGCGGAGCATTGTCGCAACGAGGTGCAGACTTGACCGAGAAATGTCGGAACGAGGTGCGGACTTGGCCGAGAAATGCCGCAATGAGGTGCAGGCCATGGTCGAGAAATGTCGCAACGATGGAGGTTTACTGGCCAACCATCCAAGTACTTATGACGACGGTGTGCTATGCCATGGCCTAAATAGGTGACGACAGTGTATATGTTGGGGAGCGACAGTGTGCAATATCACCCAACAGAGGTTTACCGACCAACCGGCCAAGTACTTTTGACAACGACGATGTGTTATACCTTTGTCAACGTCATTTAACATCGTTTTCTTGCCAAAATGTCATATTTATTTATTATACAGCCTCAAATATTTCTTATTGAATGGCCCAACTAAAATGACATATGTTGCAGTAATAAGCCTAATTGTCCCAAGCGACTTGGCTAAGGCAGCCATCATAGTGCGGCCAGCAGGGTAAAAAATTTGGACATCTCGTTTTCAATTAAAGATGCATCCAAATGTAATTCTAATTGATCAAACCTTGCTAAAATACTTAAAACTAATGGACCATGCAAAAAAATTGGAAAAAAGATAGTTGGATTGGCTCGAAACCTCGTGTGATTTTCGGGACAAACCGTATTTGCTCCTGTCACTGGGGTTTTAATTTTTTTTATCTATTATAGGGGGTTATGGTAGTTGAGGTGTCGGTCAGTCGAGCCAATTCGCTAGGTTCCAAGGGAGCGACGTGCCCCCACTAGTCTCGTCAGCTTCGTATAAGGGTGTCCGTCTTCTCATACGTAAATAACGGGATGTATCGGCCACAACGCACTGAGGCGGGCACACCGAGTGTCGACTCGGCACTAGTAGGTTCCGCCGATTGGCAATTTAATAAATATTTTTTATCATGTGACAATTATATTTTTTTTTTTAAACTGTGACAATTATATTCAATTCATAGATATAAGATTTGAATATAATTTTATATCCGCAGGTTTTTATCCTTTTTTCTTAGTTTAATTGGCAAGTTTTAGGCTGGTAAATGAAGTAGGCATTTTGATAGATAAGTATGAAAATTATTAATGTGTAAGTTCTTGAATAATTTGTATGTCAATTAAAAACAAATGAGTTAATAATCAATTTAGTCATCGATTATAGTAATTTTTTTTATTTAGTCTTAAACGATTTTTTGTGGTTAATTAGGTTCTCAACTTTGACAGTTTTACTCAATTGAGTCTCCTACTCTTCTGTTGAGATAACTTGATAATTTCACATCTAATAATACCCAATTTAGTCATGGACTATAGTAATTTTTACCCAATTTAGTTTTCGACTATAGTTAATTTACCCAATTCAGCTTGCGACTATAGTTATTTTATCCAATTTAGTCCGTGACTATAGTGATTTTTTTCAGTTTAGTCCTTAATTCTAACAGGCGGGGACTCAATTAGGTACAATCATAAATTTTGATGACCTAATTAAACCAAAAAAGTCGTTTATAACATGACTAAATTGGGTATTAACAAATTATTAAAGTCAAGTTAGATTATTTTTTTTCTTATATTAAAATTTATAATTAAGTATAGGAAAAATGACACTTTTTCCCCTGAATTATATGCTTATATATAGCACTTTTTTCTACTGAATTATCTATGTATCCACATTAGCCGCCTCAAATATGAAAAAGCTCTATAACCACATAATTCCGGGGGAAAAGTGTCATTTTCCCTTAAATATAATTGTCACAAAATATACAAATTGAGTATTAAATTGTCAAACTTTGAAATTAAATATATATATAATTGAATAGGTTAAGAAAGTATGCATGAGCATATACTACATTATAACAGAGTCTATAGTGCTAATAAAAAAAAAGAATATAATTGTAATAAGATACAAAATTTTAGTATTAAATTATTAAAATTTAAAAGTATAGATATAGTTGTTATAAAAGTTTAAATTTCCAGAAAATCATGCATCAATATATTGGCAATTGACATTAACGGGAACAACTTTAATTTATCATAAATTATACCCTCATAAATAATATTAGATCATATGAATTTGTAGTCCCCTGTATCTTACGCTACGATAGCCCTACAAGCAACATTTACCTCTCTTTTGAGCAATAACTTATTAATGTCTCTAATTCTCACTCCATGCATCTTTTCTGCAGTTTTCAATCCAGAAATAACTGCAAAGCGGATGACTTTTATTTTACTAAAGCCTATCTGTCGTGAACTACTTTTATACAGCAAAGAATGAATAACTTTAACTGAAGTTTAAAGCTGGTAGACATTTTTAAAAAATTGATAAGTTTTTAGTTTTAGATTTCTAGCTATTATATTTAATTTTCAAAAAAAAAACTTATATTTATTGTCTTGCACTAATAAAACTACTTCTCCAGTAAATCATACGGAGTATACATACTCTTATTGTTTTCCAAATACAATAAAGTAAAACAATAAAGCAAGTTTGTTCCATATATTTTATATAAAATATATAGAAACTCCAATGGATAGGTGATATAACACTTAACAAGTAAATATTATATTATTAAAAATGCTATTTTCCCCTATTTTTTCTGTGACTTTTAATCATTGTGTGTCATAAATTTATTGACCCCACATACTTTTAATTTATTTTTTTTTTTGAATACTACTAACTCTATTACAATGCAATATTTGTTCATAACTACTTGCTCAACCTATTGAACTGAGGCTCGAATCCACCACCTCCCGTATAAAGGGAAGGGTTTGATGCCACTGGACCACAACGTCCTTGGCACCCCACATACTTTTAATTAAGTAATAAAGTAACTCATTATATAGTATTACATCCATATGAGAAATAAAGGGGAACAATTTTACTCATTAGATAGCATTACGATAATGTCTTTTGTTAAGCAAACAAAGAATCATACTGCCCATTTGTTAGCTTAGGAGTCGATCTTAACATGTTCTTAGAGAATGGGTATCATCTTGATCTCTTGTCTTTTATTTCCGATTCCTTGTATTTGGATCTAAATTTGCAAATATATAATACCTTTTTCTTTTCAAAAAGAGCATTACTCATATTATATCATATTATAAGGCTTATAAGATAAAGCAGTTACGAAGAGCATGCATATTGTGGCTCAGCTCAGCATGTACCTTAAGGCCTTACAACCAAAATAAATAAATAAATAATGAGGACTCGTCGTCTTTCATCGAGCCAGACCAAATAGGAAACGTGTTTGGCTTGCCTATTTACGAAAAGTAATCAGTTAAATGATTGAACGTACATAACTGCTGGCTCCATCATGGGTTAAGGAAGCCAATCCTGCAGCCTTTATAATTACTTCAATTCAACTGCGAAAGCAAACTAAAAAGTTGTTGCTTGTACAGGAAAGTTTGCGAATTTCCTTACCTTTCACCCCATAACTTTCCTTAATTTCCTACTGATCTACAAAGTTTCAGGCTCCATCTCTACGGAGTATTATATTACTGATCTTCATATATGCTCCTGCAAATTTGTTAGTTGTTGCCCATAAGTAAAACCAGCTGCCAACCTTATCTCCGATCCGTCCTCCATGAATACACGCACCTAGATTAGATATATAGCAAGCACTATCTATAAAAGGCAGCGCCACAGTCCCTCATCCAGTACATCTGATCTTCTTCAACATATCAAATTTAATTTGATTGATAGATATTATATATATATTAATTACTCAGCGTTTACGAAAGAATATAATGATGAACAAGTGGTGGTTCCTGGTTGTTGTGGTATGTGTAGCTTTGATTGTAGGGTGCGGGGAAGGGTTCGATTTCAAGGAGAGGGAGTTGGAGAGCGAGGAAAGGTTGTGGGAGTTATACGAGAGGTGGAGGAGCCATCACACGGTGTCGACGAGTCTAGAGGAGAAGCAAAAGAGGTTCAACGTGTTCAAGGCCAATGTTCAGTATGTCCACAACTTCAACAAGAAGGAGGACAAGCCTTACAAGCTGAAGCTGAACAAGTTTGCAGACATGACTACCCATGAATTCAAAAGCTTATACGCCACTTCCAAAATCAAGCACCATCGGATGCTACAAGGCGCTAATTCTCGCGCTTCCCCATCTTTCAAGTACGCCAATGTCACTGACATCCCACCCTCTGTTGATTGGAGGGCCAAAGGCGCTGTCACCAATGTCAAAGACCAAGGCCGATGCGGTGGGTAATATTTAATTTTATATATATATATATATATATATATATATATATATATATATATATCGTGCGTGCAGTGCCTGATTTAATCATTCATATATACGGTACCTACATACAGGAAGTTGTTGGGCATTTTCCACTGTTGTAGCAGTTGAAGGTATAAACCAAATCAAAACAAACCAACTAGTCTCTTTATCGGAGCAAGAGCTTATTGACTGCGACACTCAGGAAAACCAAGGTTGCAATGGAGGACTCATGGATTTAGCATTCGATTTCATCAAGAACAAAGGAGGCATCTCCACTGAGCAGATATACCCTTACAGGGCTGTAGATGGGCGGTGCGATGCTCAAAAGGTAATTAATTAATTAATTACTCCGATCCTTAATATATATATATAATTAACTGTGATATACGCGCGCGCAGATGAACTCACCGGTAGTATCCATCGACGGACATGAGGATGTGCCTGCTAACGATGAGGATGCACTGCTTAAAGCCGTAGCCAATCAACCTGTCTCTGTAGCCATAGAAGCTTCAGGATTTGATTTACAGTTCTATTCAGAGGTAATATATGCTATGATTTAATTAATTATAGGGATAGGGATATGATGGAGCTAGCTTAATTAGCTTAGCTGAGTGATATTATATATATTATTGGGTGCAGGGTGTTTTCAATGGAGCATGCGGGAAAGAGCTGGATCACGGTGTTGCAATAGTGGGGTACGGAACAACTCTTGACGGGACCAAATACTGGATTGTGAAGAACTCTTGGGGAAGTGAATGGGGAGAAAAAGGATACATTAGGATGAAACGTGGAGTGGAGGACAAAGAGGGACTATGTGGAATAGCAATGCAAGCATCTTACCCACTCAAGAACTCCTCCACCAACCCCCAACACTCATCATCTCATCAACCTAAGGATGAGCTCTGATCCAATACTATATTCAATTTGGATATGCATTTATATATCAAAGATTACGAACTTCACTTCACTCCTGCACACTCTTATTGTTAGTTTCATATAAATGAATTAATTAAGCATTATATTGCTTACAACTACTTCATCGATTTACATGAATTTATTATGTATCTGTTGCATCTATTGATATAAATAAATGGTAATAAAACTTCATATTTCTGATTTTTTTCATCTACATTTCTCCCATTTTCTATTATTTCAATTTATTATTGCATATGTTCTGTTTTATGACAACTTTTTAAAGCATAAAGTAACTCCAAAGCTTCAAGAATAAGCTGAATTTGAATTCTTTCCTTCAAAAAATTCTATGATTCTATATATATTTCATGGAATTACCAGGAAACAATAAATCACATCTACCAGTCAGAAAAAATGTTCCTACTGTCCAGCCGGACCATTCTTCCTGATTCAATATCTTATGACCACCTTAAATGGCAGTCAAAAAGTTTAAAGGAAAAAGAGGGATCCTAACATCCTGTCAAACTGTACTTTAATTTATAAAAAAAAAAATAATCAAAATCCATGGTTCTCTCTACACCTAATTGAGCAATTTTACATTAAGATAGGCACATAGAACCATCCTTCACCCCAGTTAGTTCATCTCAGAATCCCAATAATCTTTTACTAAGTTATGCTTACCTTTCAGTGGCAAACGATCTGAAAATGGACTCTACCACAAGGATTTATACAGTTGCACTAGAATGGAGTAAAGCCTCTTTCCGATTAGAGTCATTTCCATTTTTGGTCCTATTGTTATTGGGACATTGCCAATTTTAGTCCACTTTATTAATTTTTACCACATTGCGGCCAGTCTTATTTAGTCATTGCCACTTTTAGTCCACCGTTAAAATTTTCGTCAAATAACCGTCTAAAACAAGGATATTTTGGTATTTTCATGCTTTGATCATCTCCTTACCATTTGCAGTGGTTTTCCTTACACATTTTCATCCAATGAAGAGGTCCGGTAAAAGTCATTGCTTTGTAATGTGGCTCACATGGCATTCGCCGGACCTCTTCATGGGATGAAAATATGTAAAGAAAACCACTGCAAAAGGTCAAGGAGATAACCAAATCATGAAAATACCAAAAATACCTCTGTTTTGATGGTCATTTAATGAAAGTTTTAACGGTGGACTAAAAGTGGCAATGACTAAATAAGACTGAACGCAATGTGGCAAAAATTAATGAAGTTGACTAAAATTGGCAATGCCTTAATAACAGTAGGACCAAAAATGAAAATGACTCTTCTGATTACAATTTGCTATCACCGTCTCCTCAACCCCCAAGACACTTACACGGAGCAATTGGTTAGTATCAAGCGCTTACCACTTACGCCAAAAGAGCTAGTAGTGAAGGCGCAACTTTATTTCCTTACACCACCACACATTCTCAAGACGCTAGGTGTTGGACTTAGCTCTTTACCGACCTCCGCCCAACAATTTCCCCCTCCTAGCACCAACTAGTCTTAAATGTTATTGTTGTGACTTGAACTCGTGATCTACACATCTTGTGTGACTCGAACAAGTCTGTAGCAAAAGCATAACTTTATTTCCTTATGCTGCAACACATTTTCGAGATGCTACACATTTTCGAGATGTTGGTGCTGGACTTGGCCCTATATTGGCCTCCGTCCAACAATCCTCCAGCCACCGGGTGCTAGACTGGGCCTTTACCGGCCTCCCGCCAACACAATTGTAATTGCAATTGCAATTACATTTTCTGTGATTCATTCATTGCAGTTTTTTTAACAGTTTGTTCAATTGGGCACTAAAGTAAGGAACAAGAAAAGTCATAACAGGTACAAGGTCTTCGTTTTCATCATTTGCATAAAAGTTAACACACCGAGATAACTGTAACGATCCCTGAGAGTCCAGATGAACAAACAGAAGGCAGGGAATGAAGCGGAAGCCTGCGCATATGGGGTTAAAACGCAGCGTGTGAAGTCGGCAGTTAAGCGGTTGGGATCGTGCGACGTCGTTTGAAGCCTGCAACTAACCGAACGGTTAGCTATCAGACGACACCGTTTTTGTGTATATTGGCAGTTATTTGATTTTGAATAAATGTAATTGCAGAACAAGGAAATGCTATGTTTTTGAAATGCAAATTCAATTCCCTCTTCAAATCTCTCCCTCCCTTTCTCTCTCTACTCTCTCGACTTCTTCTTTCTGTTCTTAGCAAACTTCCCAGGCCGTTACAATAACCTTGATGCTCAAGAACATGTAAAAATTGCATTCCAATATTGCATATTACCAGATTTCATGATGCGATTGAAAAAATTTGTATTACTACTCTGTATGGGAGAAAATATAAAAAAGTAAGTACGAGTTTCAGATATCAAAACTGGAAAAAAAGGAAAAAGATAATACCGAAAATATGAAGAATGCGATTCGTTTCCTTCGGAAGCTCTGTCGGTTAATTCCTTTCATTTCTTCTTTCAATCCCAACTACATGACGGTAGATTTCAAAAAAAAATTAAAAAATATTATAGTTTTCAAAAAAAATTCAAAAATATTATATTTATTATTTTATATTTTTTATTATAATAAGTTTGAAGTTAAAATTTATCTTTTTTATTATAATTATTATTATTCTTTGTAGTATTATAAATTTTTATTTTAATATAAATAAGTGTTGTAATCATTAAAAATAATATTTTTTTAAAAATAATATTATAATATATTTATGCTAGAAATTTATTTTGATTTTTTTTAATACAACTGATCTTATTACATTGTACTATCTGTTCAAAAATTAATCATTTGTTAACAATATTTTTTTAAAAAAAATATTTTTTGTGTTTTTAAGTGGAATCTTAAATTTATTTTGTAAATTTAATATTTTAGTATAGGACATGCTAGAATAGAAAAACAAAAAGATACAACTTATAAATATATCTCATCACTTTGAGAATATGAGATTTTTACCTACAACACACACACACACACACACACACACATATGTGTGTGTGTGTGTGTGTGTGTGTGTGTGTGTGTGTGTGTGTGTGTGTGTGTGTGTGCGCGCGCGTGTGTGTGTGTCTATACTCTGGTGTGGCACTGCTCTCCCAAACAATCATGTAGATATATTAAAACTGTAGAATGAGCTGAGATCAAACGAATAAAAATTAATGAAAAAGAGAAAATATGTGGTGGCAATTGTTTTTGCATCATATATATTTCGGTAGCGCATTACCTTCTAGCGTGTAGTGTATTTAAAAGTGCTCTATGGTGAATTTGATCTATAGTGCACTTAATATTGCACCACTCAACAAGTCAAATTTGTCGACAAGTTCAATAGACCCGTTGGTATAACGTTACTAGCGCAAAACACTCACAAGTGCATCACAAGCTAGCACTTAGTGCACCACTAAAATATACATGATGCACAAAATTTTACAAAAATACCATTACATTTTTTTCATTTTGATTGATTGTCATCCACTTGGTGGTACGCCACAGAGCATCACATAATGCACCACAAAACTATAAGTACACCCTACACCAACACTTATGCACCACCAAAACATACATGGTCAACAAAATTACAAAATTCCTCTCGCGTCTTTGCCCCTCTTCTTTGATTTCCCACCGTTTGATCTGAATTCTCTCCACCCTCAAAATTTTTAAGCCCTAACTTGTCTTACTACAAAACAATTTAGAATTGGTCCGCAGGCTTCAACCCGCCTTGAGACCTAAGGAATTATATTCACACTATTAATGATAACGGATAAGCAGGCCCTTAAAGGATACATATATAAATTTTAACACTACTTATAGGTGTACACGTATCAAATTTCTTGAGTCGATGGCGGCAAAATGGGGCAATTTAAGTTCTTGCCAACATATTACAGCTCAGAATGTTTCCACTGATGGATTAACTTAATCTTCACTTTCGATATCTCCAGCCTCATCTTCATCATCACTCATATTGTTTATTGCATCTGTAACTATAGCCTTCACCTCTGCTTTTTTGTGCATTAAATCTACTCCAAAATGGGATCCTGTAGGAGGATATTATAAGTTTTCACAAATTAGTCACTTCACAAAAAAAAAAATTTCAAGTAATAATAATTGTTGGACAGATGCCAATTAATGGTCAAGTCCAACCAAGTGACTAGAGGGATTATTGGACGGAAACCAATTAATAGCCAAATCCAGGTGGCTACTGGGATTGTTGGGCAAGTCCAACACCAAGTGATTAGGGAGATTGTTGGGCAAGAGGCTAGTTATTGGCTATGGGGACTGTCAGGCAAAAACCTTAAAAGGTCAAATTCAACAACTTGCCTCTCGAAAATATGACAGTACAAGAAAATAAAGTTGCGCCTTGGCTATAAGAACCATACCTAGCTGCCGGAAGATATCTGATAGAGTTGCCTGCATTTTCCAAGTGCAATGATCTGTGTTACAAATTGATACATTTTGCATTTGGCTAAAAAAAAACACAGAAAAGGTACCAACTTACAGTATTAAAATCTACATTCTTCAGAATGTTTACAGCAGCAGTGAATATCGCTTCTTTGCTAGGCTCTAAGTCAGCCTTAACATTTCTTGGTTTCCCTATCCAAGGTAAGCCAGTGAATGATATGCTTATTCAAGATCAATTTGAAATAAAAACAATTATAAAACTTTCTAGTTCATGAATATTGAGGCAGCCAGAGCTAGAAAATTAAGATGGCTAAAATACTCTTAAGGCATATAAATGGAGAAAAGGGATATAGCCAAGTAGTTCCATACCATCCTCTTTTGACAACTTCGTGCTAGAAGCCTTATCCTTTACAGATATACTTTTGTCCTTTCCAACTTTTTGCCTCTTAGCACTCACTACCTTGGAACTTTTGGAAGATGTTACAGGGGTATCCTTCCCAGCAACCTTATCCCCAATTTTAGTTTCAGAATCTTTCTTTGAAGAGATTTTTTCATTTTGTTCTTCCTCGGATTTCTCTGCCTCCTCTTGCTCCCTGTCCTCAGAATCAGTCCCCTCCAAAACACTTTGATCATCTGCATCTTCATCATTTTGATCATCCTCCTGAGATTCATCCCCGGTATTATCAGCTTCTTCATTCCATTCTGATGACACCTTGCGCTTCTAAGTTTAAAGACATTGAAGTTGAAAAAAAAAAAAAAAAGATCGTTTAGTGTCAATTTTTGGCACTATAAATCATTAAATTGCGGGCAATGCAAGTGAAAACTAACTATAATCAGAACAAAGAGCAGTCTCATCACTGTAATGATATTTCCAAATCTTGCAAATAATTTAGCACAGTTCAAGGTTGTGAGCTTTAAATTCACACAGCTCATCTATTTATCAATCCCCTATAAAATGATAGGTGTTAAGAGTCCCACAATAAGAAAGAACATACAGGTTTATAAAGCCATGGATTAAGCTAGCTAATTGATTGGATTCAGTTTTTTAGTGTGGTGTGGTCCATGTGCATTATAGCTCAGTTGAGTGAACTTGACCCAATCTTAGATTATAATAACATAGTATCAGAGCCTGCCGGTCCACTTTGCCCATTATAGCCCAGCCCAATCTTAAATTATAACAATTGACATAGACCAACCTTAGATGGTGCAGTTCTATCTACTGAGCTTTTGAGTTTTGTTGTCTTGCTCTTCTGCTTTTTGCTTTTCTGGGGTCACAAAAATATGAACATATTACATGATCTTAAAAATTAAATTTGAAAAAAAGCAAAGTAGACACAAGTGATCTCAAATGAGGATTAAATAAGTCACCTTTTTCTTTTCAGCAAGCAACAGATCTGTGGTAGCATGGGGAGATTCCAAAAACTCTAACAACCTCAAACAAAGCTCTTCCTACAAGTTAAACATGGAAAGAAAATCATGGACTGTATTGAGTAACATGATCAATAAAAATATATCATAATACATGCCTTCTTTGTAACTGATTTGACTGGAAGATTGAGGACATCACAAAAATCCAGCAACTTTTCTTTCACACACTTGCCAAACTTATCTTGGATCTTTCCTCTCTGCTTTTCATGCTGAATAAAAAAAATGAGTTTGTATATCAGATGGTTCTAGGTTGTTCAGATGTCATCACAGAAAGCCATGATCAAGTGTTCCCCTCATATATTATGGATGTAAAATTCATGTGAGAATAAGAAGGCTAGGTCAAGTAAATCAAGATTCAAGAATAAGAATTAGATAGCAATCATGTCAATAAAATAGTACAACAAGCAACAAGTTTCAGAATGAAAATCATTTACCTCATTTTCATCCCACAAATATCCAGAAAATTGACCTATATTTTTCTTCAAATTATAAGCCTGCAAAAGAAAGAGGAAAGATTGGGATGTAAGGGTAATCAGTCCCACAAAGTCTTAAAGCTAGAAATAAGTGCACCAGAACAAGGATAACCTTTGTTTTCTTCCCATAAAGAATGCTATGGAGTATCTGTAGGTTCTCATCGGGTTTCCTCTTGGACAACTTATAAGCCACTGAGATCGTAACCAAATGTTATCAAAATGGTTGAAAGTGGAAAATTTTATATAGTTATAAGCTTTTTAAATTACAGCAAAATAAGATCATAGGATAAACTTCAAAAAACTTTGGGAACCAAGTCACTAAAGATTCATTCTGCAGGCTTATCACAAGATTTTCATTACTCAATGATCCAGTTCAGGAAATGCCATAAAATGGGTAATAAGCAATATCTCCTTGCAGCTGATTTATTAACACTTCACTAGCAATAAGTTATTGAATGGAATTCATTCAAACTGATTCAGCAGCCATTCTACAGTTGGACCTCAGTGTATTAAACCAGGCACCAAGTGCAATACAAGCACTCTTGTGAAGACTAATATGAAAATTTTAGCATGTGAAGTCTGAGTTTAGGTCCTTTACTTCTCATGAGAAGTGAATTGAATGTGATCCTCACAAAACAGTCAAACACGAATCCATTAAAATTCGATACTACACGCAACCATTAGTTTTAGAATATAGTGTGAAAGCAGCTAGTACAAGACACACTCTCTCTATCCCATATTTATTGGGGATATTTCCTTTAAGGAATGTCGCATAACAGAATGGCCACCATCAAATTTCAGAAGGCATTTAATGACAAATTTGCTAGGACACCCTTCAACATTAAAAGACTCATGGATTGGAAAAGTTATCAGGGTAAATACACTGAATAAGCTTTTTAAATCATGTATTTGGACAAAGGGCCGGTTGAAATGGAATGGGCAATGAACAGAGATATATCTTTGATATTGCTAAATTTCAATTTTCCACTTTAAACCCTGCAGTCAAATGTTTCACACTGTAGAGAAGAAACTACCACTACAACAATTTCCCACCATTGCAACCCAAATGTCATACATCAAAATTAAGCAAACAATAACTTTGTTTCTTCAAAGTTCCAGATGCAGAGTAAAGAACTCATCAGTAGGGTGTTATTTTCTAGCTTTAAAGAAGGATGTAAACTCTATGTTATTATGTACTTGAATTTAATTTTTTTTTTTAAATCATACCTAATAAGAAACAAAAGATAAAGTGATAGCAATACTACTAAGGCAAAGAAAAGAAAGAAGCCATACCATTTGGGATGTCCTTAAGCTGCACTCCTTGGCCCTACATTCATTAAAAGATAAAAGGAAATGACAAGTTAAAATAATATTCATGGCAATGGGACTGTAACGCGATGCTAGGAAGCAAGTAAAAATAGGGTGTAAACTGAAAAACAAGTAGGCTTGGATTCGAATAGGGACTTCACCAAAGCAGAGAACAAGGATCTTTACTCATTTAATTACGAGTTAATACTCAATTTAGTACTATGACTACAATTATTTTTCTTGATTTAGTCCTAAACATCTTTTTGTACTTAATTAGGTCCTAAACTTAGATAATTTTACCTACTTCAGTAGGTTGTTAAGATAGTCTGGTAATTTTCTTTCTATTAATAAACAATTTAATTGACTTAGTGTTTTGAACCAATTTATTCCTCAATTATAGTTGTTTTAACCAATTTAGTTATAGACTATAGGGGTTTTTCTAATTCTAACAACTCAAGACTCAATTAGATAAAACCATCAAAATTCATAACTCAATTAATTAAGCACAAAAAAACGCTTAATCAGCCATTAAATTTGGGTATTAGCTCATTTAATTACTCAATGTTTTAAGGGAGATTTCAAGTGAAATCATATGAATTAGTACCCGTTGTCAGGACCAAAATAATAAAGCATATACATTTTGCCCTAGACTGAAATACAAAAGCGAATGATTAAGAACAATACCTTCTGAATGGAAAGCGATTTGGTGTCAGAAGGTCTTGATGTAGGAGTTGCATAGAAACGATCGACTGTCTTCCTCTCCCTAGTAGGCCTCAAACTCGCACCGGGTGTTACTGGGGATGATTGGATTTTGTCGGCACCTTTCTTTTCTGCCCCCTTTTCATCATCTTCAGATTTTGACGCAACACTCCCATCAGATTCTTCTTCTAGATTCTCCTCCTTTTCCTTTTCCCCATCTTCTTCGTCTTCTTCTACTTCTTCTTCAGATTTCGACTCTCCTGGCTTCTCCTTCTCCTCCTCCTGCCGCTGCTTTGCTTCTTCAGCCAGGTGCTTCACTATTAGGGTTCCTTCCACTGACGCCATTGAAATCTGAACAAGTAGAGATTTTGGTAATAAATTTTTATCTGATCAGAAGCAATTGGAAAGGGGATGATCATTTAAATGCTAGTTGGAGGGAAAATAAGAATGAAGATAGAGAAGGCGGGAGAACTTTTTTTTTCCTTTTCTACAAAATAATTAAGCGGTAAATTTACCGACCTCTTTTTTTTCGCAATTCCTGAATTCTTTGTTTTATGTTGCTTCTCCTTTTTGCTTATTCAATTCGGAGAATATCTTTATTATGTCATAAAATATCCAATTAGATAATTTATTTGCAGATGAATTAATTAAACACAAAAAGGCATTTAAGAGTAAATTAAAAAAAAAAAAAAAAAAAAAAAAAAAAA
>NC_044924.1:31659615-31684055 GCF_003576645.1 Ipomoea triloba | reverse complement strand
AAAAAAAAAAAAAAAAAAAAAAAAAAAAACTATAATCTATCTATACTACAATATTCTCTTCTAAAATTTTCCCGCCGAAACGTAGAGGTATTTAAGTAATATGGCAATTATTATTATTATGATAGAATAATATTAATTATTGATTGTAATTCGTTATTAGTAATTACGGTAATGGTAATTAGTAATTATGGTAATTATTATGATAGAATTTAATTGTAATTCGTTATTAATAATTATGGAAATAGTAATTAGTAATTATGGTAATTATTATGATAGAATTTATTATTATTATATGATAGAATAAGAATAATATTAATTATAATTGATAATAAATCATTATTAATAATAATATGGTAAAGGTAATTATTATGATAGAATTTTTTATTATTATAATAGAATACTAATAATAGAATAATAGAAAATAGTGTTTTTTCTACTTTTGGTCCTATAACTATAGTGCCTTTGTCAATTTAGGTACACAACTTTCATTTCTGACATAACTTTGATCTTTTTCTACTTTTAGTCCTTGACTTTAATTTTTTTTTCCACTTTTAGTCATTTCGGTCATTTAAGCGATAACTTTTAATCGGAATTAACAAACTATTGTGCCATTAAGGGTAAATAACGTTTAGTGTATTTAGGGCTTTATCAAAATACACATTTACCCTTAATAGCACAATAGTTTGTTGATTTTGATTAAAAGTTGTGCTTAGAAGGCAAAGTAGAACAAGAAAATAACGTTTTTTTTCCTATTTTTTCTCTGATTTTATTTATAAATATATTTAGGGATTTATCAAAAAGACATTTTTACCCTTAATGGCACAATAGTTTGTTGATTTCAATTAAAAGTTGTCGCTCAAATGGCCAAAAGGACTAAAAGTGGAAAAAAAATCAAAGTCAAGGACTAAAAGTGGAAAAAAAAAATAAAAGTCAAGCACTACTTATGTCATGAATAAAAGTTGTGTACCTAAATTGACGGATGCACTAAAGTCATAGGACCAAAAGTGGAAAAAGCTCATAAAAAATAATAGTATGGAGGTTAATACTTTAGAATGCACGGAGGATTAAAAATTTTATTTAGAATTAATAATTAAAAATGTTAAGTACTACGTAATTAATTATACCTTCATTTTGAAAAACTTAACAAATTTATAATTCTCACTATTTCTACATATAAATACAATGAATTGTTGAATTTGAAAATCATAATTCACCATTCATTAATTTGCACTGTCTGTCTGACTGTCTCTTCTAGGATGTCAATTGGGCCAGCCCGGTCAGTTTCGGGCTAGCCCTATAGGGTTATCGGGCTTATCGGATTCGGATTGTCGATTAATTATTGTTTTATTATTATATTCTAACTAGCCCTAACCCTAAACTTCAAGTTGTCGGATTTATCAAACAGGCTAAATCATCCGAATTAAAATTGAAAATGAATACTTACATTCAATAAAACGGGTCAAGTGGTCAACCAGATAAGAATTCAATAGAAAGGGTCAAAATGTTAAATACAAATTAATACTCCGTAAAAGATTGCTAAATTGTGAATTGTGATTGGGAGGCAGTGTTCACAAATCACATGGCCTAAGAAATTTTGTGAATTTTGTCCTTTGTGGAATTGTGGTCATTTTCAATTTTTCATGTGTACTGTTTGGGTCTTTGTGAGATAAATGTTTCTTAACTTGCTTAATTGCTTCTGCCATTCAAAGAGGAAACTGAAAAGCTTTTCTTTGACCACAAATTCTCATAAGGTCCACTAAAACCACAAATTCAAGTCATAGCTATATTTCTATATAACTAATAATCTAATATAAGTCCACAATTCACAAATTCACAATAAACTAAGTACTTAACATACATAATTGATAATTCTTACAAGGCATAGACATTTCTTTTATACCTAAAAATAAAATAAGATTATAAAGGTCATCACATAGGTCATGGTCTCACACCACAACTGTTTGGATCATAAATAAAAAGAATACTTCTTTCTTCTTCTTTTTTTTTTTTTGAAAACATACCTTCTTAATATACTAAAAGCATATTATTTGTGTACATAAAATACATAATTGAAAGTACATAAGTTAAATACTAAAAGTACATTATTTTATATACTATCAAATAATATACATTCAGTACACAAATAATGTACTTTTAATATATTACAAATGTACCTAATATTTATAATCCACATAGCTATGTAGACAATGGTCCACACAATAATTTGCCGCTATTAAACACAAAAGGCCAAATAAAAAAAATACTTTGTATAAAGAATGTTACAGTAAAAAAAAAAACCAAACAAATAAAAGTGTAATTGACTAATAATACTCCGTATATAGTAAATAGTACAGATAAATTAGGAAGGAAGCATAACAATCATAATTTTAGGGTTGGGTTGTCAAATCAAATTAGCAAATGACAAAATTAATGGCCAGTAGCAGCAAGCACTACTACAATGGCTGGCAGGGCAGTAGAGGAGCCTAGGACTCATTCTCAGGAAGCTTTTGGCTAGTCTCCTCACCCAGCAACTCACTCTCACTGTACAGATCTGTCTGAACAGGAACATCATTTAGCTGCTGTGATGATATTACATCTGCAATGGCTCTTCTAGCTGCGGCGGCATCCTCTTCCTCTCCACCAAGCGCATTGTCCTCTTTTGAATCGTCATCTATCTTCGGGGGTGGCACGAAGAACGGTATCCGGCCTCTCTGCCAGTCATGGAGAACCATCTTTGCAGCAGTCATAGTGTCGGGTTCCCCTCCCTGTGCACACATCAACGACAAACAGTATCCATTAGTCATAAATCAACAAAGAACACAAAAATATGTCCTGGTAATGCAGGGTGCAGACTGATCAATCACAGACACCCAAATTAGCTGAAACATAACTAGCAGAAATGTTTGTGTTCATTCTTCTAGAATAGTTACCGCCATCCACTAATACATGAAATGTATACTAGTACATGATCCAGATCATCCTTTCAGTCCTCGAATCTCAACGTCTGAAACATTATGGACCATTCAACATCGCAGATCATTATTGTGGACCACCCAAAAAAAGTACATTATTTATGTACATAAAATGCATTATTTGAGTACTGAAAGTACATTATTTTGTATATTATCAAATCATGTACATTCAGTACACAAATAATGTACTTTTAGTATATTAAAAATGTACTTTGTATTCATGAATCATGCTCCACACTGGTCCACAGAATAATTTCCCCAACATCACACATAAAGTTCACCTCCACCCTAAAAAACCCATGACATTAAAATCTCCATCCCCTCAAGGTTAGTCATTAGATTCAACATATTGAAATCAGTCAAGAATTTACAACTTGCAACATATATACTAGTCAATGGTCCGGATGATCCTTTCAATCCTCATTTTCTTCAAACCCACAAGATTTGGCACTGTTACACATCCCTGACACTCACCTCCACCCCTCAGTGAAAATTTTATCAAGCATTTCTTTGCTTCGTTTTTTTTTTTTGGTTAAGTGCATCAAGCATTGATTTTTTGTGAATTTACCTTCAACAGTTTGCCTGTTCCCTGGCATAGCTGAAGAAGAAAGTCATTTTCATCCTCCCTGCAAACATTATTGAGATATTCAGATTCAGAAACAGGCACATGTAAGAATGCAAATGCACATTACTAACTTCAGTATGGAAAATTTTCTCAGGACCACCAGAATAGCGCCTATAAATAAGGTAACATTACATTGGAAAAACAGAGGGCAGAATGAGGCACATTATACTAGTTAAATACACAAAGCAGTCTTTAGAAATGCTATTGAGTTCAAATCAGTTAAGGAAAATTCTCAAGGGCTTCTCCCAAATCCCAAATCCCACATCCCAAAACAAAGCTCTTACCATTCCTTTATCTTATATGCTCTTTCAATATGCTCCTTTTTCACACGGGTTAGCACTTCACCTATGTGCTCAGCAGCATCTTTCAAGTTTGTCACACGTACCTGCAGACAGAAACCATAAAACCAAGTTAACAGTTAGTTTATCACAAAAAATAGCAATGATATCTGAAAACCTAGATGAATAACCAGGGAAAATTTTTATAGATAGTTCTCTTTGGCGGGTCCATAGACCATCCTTGACTGTAAATATTTCTAACTGTATCAACAACAGTTTCTGTTATTAAATAAATTAAATATATAATAATGAAAATGAGATAACATACCACACCCTTCAAGACAATATCTGTTTCAGAATCATTACTTTGGTAAACAACACCAGGGCAGTCAATCAAGAAAATCCGCTTGGTAAGTGTTATGTATTGCCATACTTTTGTCTCTCCTGGAATAGGAGCCACCTTGCAGACCTAATTTTTTAAGAACAGTTGAAAAAGAAGAATAAGCTAAGTTGAACCATGTAGCAAGCATGTAATAGCGAAAACACTTCACACTACTCAACACCAAATTACAAGTTAGAGGAACCATACATTCTTTGTCCGCAATGTGTTGATAACAGATGATTTACCAACATTAGGATACCCAACAAAGCCCACGGATATTGCCTGTTTGTCACTCTTCAACCGAGAGAACTGCCTCAATACTGACAGAAGAGAGCCCTAAAGCAAAGCTTGAAACTAAATGAATTGGATTTTAATAATAATAATAATAATAATAATAATAATAAGGGAAAATTGTAATTTAGCCCGTCACAAATATGCAATTATCAATGTAACCCCTGAATTATTAGTGGTGTAAACGTTGCCCCTCCCCTAATAGGAAGAAGGAGAAACATTGTTGTCGGCAGAAGGAAAATAAACGAAGAAAGAAAAATGGAGGGAAAAAAGCGTGGTCTTCAAACATGGAAAACGGCAGGTAACCACATTTACACCACTAATAATTCAGGGGAGGTTAATATATGTCACATTTTGAAAATTAAGGAGCAACATTTACACAACTAGTAATTTCAGGGGTGACATTGATAATTAGCATATTTGTGGGGGCATATATTATAATTTTCCATAATAATAATAAAAATAATAATAATAATAATAATAATAATAATAATACAACAAACCTACTCTAAAGGTATGTCTGTCTAGTCAAATTATCTATTCTTCAGCATAGTCCATATTCAAGGACACCTTGAAGCTGTTGTCTATTGGGGAGAAAGAAAACAGGGAATGAAAAATATGTGAAAGCTGGTTGCATACCTTGCCAAAGGACTTGGTGACACTTGCATGGAATGCTAATGTGGGATATTCTTTGGAAAGAACTCTAAGCCACCCTTTAGTTACCCAAGCAGGAACTAAATCACACTGTATAAGGGCAGAGTTGCCAATTCAAGCGTGTGAGTACATAAACTGCTGTAGAAAAATGCATAAACCTTTCATAACCTATCAGCAAATGGCTAACCTTGTTCAGTAGAAGAATCATGTGCTTATGTTTGCAATTTTCTTTCAAATGTTTCTCCAGATGGAAACATCGTGTACCTTGCGGGTCTCTAGCATCTAATACCTGCAACATGAGTTTGGTAAACACCACTTGTTCCTTCAAATATTTGAATTTATCCACTTGTGACCAATGAGATGAAGATTAACATATAAGAACAAATCTTTGGCACAAAAAAAAATGTCAGGGTGAGAATACTTCGTAATTAACATACTCATCTTTGATAAAGCTTGTTATTTTGTAAGTGTAATTGCACCACCAACCCCAGACATCCCACCCCCGAGTGTATGCATTACTTTTTGATACTCATTAAGTGAAAACATTGGGAAAGCCCAACACTTAAGCATGCTAGACTCTTCTTCTGATCAAAGGTGGTTTAAAATATAATTACAAACCTGAACAACAACGTCTGATGAGTCTATGACTTTATAGAGCTCACCCCATATGCGTTTACTTTGACCCTTCTCAAACATAGTGTGCCGCACTAGGTCTCTAAAAGAATCTTCATTTCCTTCCCCGAAGTTGTTTGCACCAAACTTTTCCTCGAAGGCATCTGTTGAATTGAGAACCAAGTCATCCAACAAAGAAATCTTCCAGTGTTAAGAACTAAGGGTCCTAAACACAAATAGAAAATCATATTTAAAACCTTGAGAAACATCAGCCTTCTTTACAAGCGACTCATAATCTGATGCCATAAGCTTTGGGCGTTTCCTCCTCCTTTTAGGACCAAAGGCATCAGCAAAAGGCTCGGTGTCAAGCAGGTGAGCTCTTGCTTGCTTTACCAAGATATAGAACAGGAGAAATCAGATAAATTAACAAACACAAAGCATGATAAGGTATGAGTTTGCCAAGCAACCTAACAAAAATAATTAACAGGAGGCTTATTGGCATAGTCCTAATTTTGTTTCTTTTTCAACGGGGTAAATCTCACTACTTTAAATGAAATGACTTGCCAAATTATAAAAGGGACCCAGTTCAAATAAAGCAAAAGCTTGCCAAATTAGTATAGATGGGTGATGAAGGCTCATCTAGCTCAATACTTGCACCATTAAGTCCACTAAGTGTGCCCCCAACACGTCTCAAAGGACATTAACAAAATAAAAAACTAAAAAAAATAAAAGCTTATGTAAATTAACATCTCAAAAGAAAGCACCATAATACCTTTTGATGATCATTTAAAAGAGACAATGGCAATTTTCTGTCCTTCAAAATTACATTGTAGCTACTGGACATCCGATTTTGTAGCTCTTCACGGAAGAATTCTAGCTCTTTCTGATTAACTACTCGTGTATTGCCTACAAATTTGATTATAATGTCAGTGCAGAGTGGTGCAATAACTTCCATAGAGCAAAATAAACAAATTTCAGAAATTAATGAGCTTTTTACAGAAATTTTTACTAATTGCACTAACAAAATTCCACAAAGCTAGCATGGCAAGCAGTATAGGTACAGATAAAAGCTGAAAATTGAACTGAATTGAAAGAACACACCGAACCATCGGCGATCGGGTTGAATCCGAGTGGAGGGCAGCTCCTTGGATTGCAAATCGTGTTTTACGACTTTTCCCCTAGTATCACGCTTAGGTCTCGTATTGTACATCTTAAGCCGCCGCACAGTGGCGGCGCTACGGCCGCCTTTACTTCCGCTGCTATCTCTATTGCCATCAAGGGAATGCTTAGGCTTTCCGGATACGTTCACCGATTTCTCCTTCCTCTTCGCCATGTTTGTATTAGTCTATGTAAGGGAGGCTGAAAAGGAAACCATAACCGATGAGAAAGAGATATATTGAGGGTGAGTGTCTATTAATCGTTAATATACCGTTCTTAAGTGGTTCATAAATCGATGGCTATAATCGACGGTTTTGGTTCATGGGCCTAGGAGTGACTTGTATGTAGGCTTTTTGTTAGGTTCAAGCCTGAGCCTACCATTAGCCTGGTCTGGCCTGAAGCCTTTTTAAAAACGTGTTTAATAAGTAGGCCTTTAAAAATGCTTCAAAGTATGTTCTAAATAGGCTTTGAGCCTATTTAATAGGCTCAAAGCCTTTTTAAGGCTTACATGTTAAAGCCTTTTAAAGCATATATGTTGTAAAAAAATATACCTAATAACCATAAAATGACAAAACTAAAGTTTATAATACAATATCTAACAACACAAGTTTAATAACTAGAAGTTCATAAATCATAAAATGAAAAGTCATGGCTTCAACATAATCCCTTCTTGTTCAGAATCATCCTATACAATAAAAATAAATAAATAATTAATTAATTAATTGGGGTATTACTAAGGGATGTCAATAAGGCCAGCCTTGTCGGTTTCGAACTAGCCCTATCGAGTTGTCGGGCTTATCGAATTCGAATTTTCGGTTAATTATTATTTTATTCTCAGATTCGGGCTAGCCCAACCCCTAAACTTCGGGTTGTCGGATTTATCGGGCAGGCTAAACCATCCGAATTAAAATCGAAAATGAATACTTACATTTAATAAAACGGGTCAAGTGACCAACCGGATCCGAATTCGATAGAACGGGTCAAAATGTTAAATACAAATTAATACCCCGTAAAAGATTGCTAAATTGTGAATTGTGATTGGGAGGCAGTGTTCACAAATCACATGGCCTAAGAAATTTTGTGAATTTTGTCCTTTGTGGAATTGTGGTCATTTTCAATTTTTCATGTGTACTATTTGTGTCTTTGTGAGATAAATGTTGCTTGACTTGCTTAATTGCTTCTACCATTCAAACTTCAAAGGGAAAACTGAAAAGCTTTTCTTTGACCACAAATTCTCATAAGAAAGGTCCACTAAAACCACAATAAGTCATAGCTATATTCCTATATAACTAATAATCTAATATAAGTCCACAATTCACAAATTCACAATAAACTAAGATGCTAACATACATAATTGATAATTCTTACAAAGGCATAGACATTTCTTTTATACCTAAAAATAAAATAAGAGTATAAAACATATAATTGTCAAATAAATTATTTAAATACATAGTAATTCACTAATTAAACACACAAATTTATAAGAATTCAATCAATACATTGTACACATTCACAATTTAAAGCATTCAAAATTTCAAGTCCGGTACTCACAGGCAGTTTAGCCGGAAAAAATACAACTATGCCGGTACCCACGGGCGGTCTAGCCAGCCAAATTATTAAGAAAAAAAAGCTCAAGAACTAGACAAGAAGTGAACTTACCCACTGCCCTACGGCCTACTCCGTCAACTATTTTTTCGTGGAGACTAGAGTCGGACTCCTGGTCCTGGACTGCCTGCTTGCTGGACAGCCTGCACTTCATACAAATAAGAAGTAAAAATTTTGATTAAAGATTAAGAAATTAACAAATAATCATACACTATGACATTATGTACTTTGAAATTGCTAGTGCAATATAGTTATAAGTTATATAGTGATATAGCATAGCTTCTCTGTAACTCTGTAAGCCATTAAATTAACCAATTCATTTTTCAAACTAAAAAAACATACACAGAGCCACAGAGGTACATAGCTGACAAACATAATTACAATTAACCTTTTGGTAGTTGGTACAACAATGATCTCAAATGGTAGCCCAACGGCAGTCTGGAATGTAGCGAAGGGCGGTGACTCCGGTGAGCGGCAGGCGGTGGGCGTTGGCGGCGGTTAGCGGGCGGTGCTCCAGTGAGCGGTGGGCGGCGGACTGCAGTGAGCGGCGGCCAGCGGGCGTTGCGGCAGTGCGTTCTGAGTTCTAGCTTCTGCGAATCTGCAGACCGCGGGAAGTGAAAATGTGAAAAGTTGAAAACTGAAAATAAGTGAAATACTGAATGAAAAATCAGAACCCTAGTTTTATAATTTTAGGTTTTTTTTTTTTTTTAAAAATAAAAAATAAAAAAATTTAAGTATCCCGACGGGCTACCCGTCAGCCCACCGGGCCAACCCGGCTTAACCCACCAATCCTATAGGGTCGGCCCGTTTAGCCCGATTAATTCATCCGGTTATTTTTTATTTTTATTTTTTTGTTGACCCATCGGATTCGAGCACAATTAACATCCCTATGTATTAGATCCGAAGATTGAAACAACAAAAATATAAAATATGGATTGAAATTGATTTACAGTGTATCTGAATTCTTTAACTTTGTTATGCATCAATGAGTGAGTAGCGTGCTTAAGGAGCATTTTGACATTTTTAAACATTGAAGGTTACATCCTATAATGACTTAAGTTGCTATGTTGTGTCAAATTTGACATACATACAAATATATGACACTGCATTAAGCGTAAGAACTTTGACCAACAAAAGAACAGAGATCAATTAATAAGCTCCTGAAGTCCTGATGATCATTCACAGTCATGGTTCATCGTCTCTCTAAGGGTGTCACTTTCGAAATCACCTCCAAAATTCCTCTGCAAAACAAATTCAGAAGGGGGAATTTTAAGAAGCTTTTTGCGTCTCCCGTAATGAAAACTCACCCAGATGCTTCTGTTCTACTGTATGTAATGTAAAGCCACTACCTCACAGGCGACCACAAGTACCCTTTCCTGTGTCCTCGATCCCCCCACATTTTTCTGTGATAAATTCATTAAAGAATTCTGTGTGCTTTGCTTACTTTCAGAGTGTTGGGATTTTCAACTTGAAAGGAAGGCTTCAACCAGTACTGCTTTACAGCCGATAGAGACAAGAAAGGAAAATTCCTTCTATCTTAAAAGTCCTGGGAGCCCTCTCTTGCCGGTGACATTGGTTCTGTTAAAGGAAAAACTTAGTATTGAGTTGTTTTATTCCAATGTTTGCTTTCCTAGTGAATAGGTCTTCATATTGTTAGTTGTGTTGTGGTTAGCTATTTCCATGGGTTGTATGTGTATATATATGTGTACTACTACTTTAATAAATCATCGTCTTCTACATTCTTTATATGGTATCAAGAGCCACACACCTTTGTGGATTTTTTTTTCTCTTCCTCTTTCCTTGTCATGGCTTCCACTGCTTCAGAGACCCCTGTTATTCACCTTAGCACTCCTCAACATTTTCCTATTAAATTAAATTCCACCAATTTTTTGGTTTGGCGAAGACAACTCGAGTCCACCCTTATTGGTCTCGATCTTATTGGCCACATCGATGGCTCAATTTCAGCTCCTACAAAATTTTCTGATGCAGCGGGGACAACTATAAATCCAGCCTACACCAGGTGGTATAGGCAAGATCAAATTATTGTCAGCGCCATTCTGGGTAGCTGTTCAGAAACAATTCAGCCCCTCATTTCTTCGGCGTCCACTGCTCACGTTGATTCCCGTTTTCCTGAATATGTCTGTCCGTTGAAGAAAGCGATCTATGGGCTTAAACAGGCTCCTAGGGCCTGGTACTTGGAATTGTCCAAATTCTTACTTCAATTTGGTTTTTGTAAATCTGTGGCCGATCATTCTCTTTTTGGGTTTCGTTCCGCTGGGGTTGTTATTTATTTCCTAGTATACGTTTTTCGTTCCGCTGGGGTTGTTATTTATTTCCTAGTATACGTTGATGATATAATTGTGACAGGCAATGACTCGGTGTTTCTAGATCGTTTTGTGACTCAGCTGGGTAAGCGGTTCTCGTTGAAGGATTTTGGACCGCTACAACATTTCTTNTGACAGGCAATGACTCGGTGTTTCTAGATCGTTTTGTGACTCAGCTGGGTAAGCGGTTCTCGTTGAAGGATTTTGGACCGCTACAACATTTCTTAGGGGTAGAGGTTGTTCCTACTCCTACTGGGTTCTTTTTGACTCAAAGTCAGTATATTACTGACTTGCTGCTTCAGACGCAAATGGATGGGGCGAAGGAGGTTTCTACTCCTCTCAGCTCCTCGGTGCCCCTACGACTTGTTGATGGTTCCCCGTCAGCTGATTCTACTGCTTATCGTCGGTTGATTGGACAGCTTCAGTATTTATGTATTACTAGGCCGGATGTCTCGTTTGCTGTGAATAAACTGTCTCAGTTCATGCATGCTCCTACTGAGTGTCATTGGCAGGCTGTTAAGCGGGTTCTTAGGTATCTCAAAGGTTCTGTTTTTTATGGTTTATTTTTTCATCATGATACACCTTTTTCTTTGACTGCTTATTCGGACTCCGATTGGGGTGGTGTACATGATGGGGGACGATCCACTACAGCTTATGTGGTGTGTTTGGGTTCGAATGTTGTTTCTTGGAAGTCAGTTAGACAGAAATCAATCTCTCGCTCATCTACTGAAGCTGAGTATCATGCGTTAGCTAATGCTGCTGCTGAAGTATCTTGGATCCAAAATTTGTTGTGTGAACTTGGTGTCTCCTTGAAGGGTCAGCCAACTTTGTATACTGATAATCAGGGAGCATCTTATGTGTGTAAAAACCCAGTGTTTCATTCTCGTATGAAACATTTGGCTTTAGATTATTTCTTTTTTCGGGAGATGGTGGCTTTAGGCTTGCTATCAGTGTTACATATTAAGTCTGCAGATCAAGTGGCGGATTTATTGACTAAACCACTGGGCCGCAGGTTGTTTCAACTCTTCCGGTCCAAGATTGGAGTAACTGACGGCTCCTCCATCTTGCGGAGGCGTGTTAAAGGAAAAACTTAGTATTGAGTTGTTTCATTCCAATGTTTGCTTTCCTAGTGAATAGGTCTTCATATTGTTAGTTGTGTTGTGGTTAGCTATTTCCATGGGTTGTATGTGTATATATATGTGTACTACTACTTTAATAAATCATCGTCTTCTACATTCTTTATAGGTTCTTGGCTTCATTGCATTTTTTCGCCCTCTATATGCGTGTACATTCTTGAATGGTTATATGGGAGATCTAGGGTTCAAACCTTGCTTCTTCCTTGGGGGAACAAGCAGTGGGTGAAAGATATTAGATTCGGTCTTGCTTTTGTTCCCCCCAAGTCGTGCTATTAGGTAAAGTGTGAAGTTTTATGCGTTTTTTTTAATAGGTAGTTTAAAGCTTTGTGCATAGGTAAAGATTCAATTCTTAAAACCTTCACATTCTAGATCTTGGCTTGTACGTATTTTGAGGCCAGCTGAATTGAGAAAATTAAGCTCAAATATATTTGAAACATGTGAATATATGGATTCTCTTCATATTTACATTTACTAGATACTAGGAATGATGTGCTGCATATTTTGCTTCTCTTCTATTCTCTTTCTGCACAATCCCACATTTGAATGGATGGTCTTTAAAAGTCTATAATGTGCAAATGCTTACAAACTCAGTTCATTGCCAGATTATTGGCTTTATTTGATTTTTTATTAAATGGCTATTCCTTTTTGTCAGTGTTTCTTATGAAAATCCATGACAAACCACAGAAGAAATAATGTATTCTAAAATCTCAAGTAACAATCAGAGCAATCCATTGAAATGCTAATTGTGTCTAGCCTTTGCCCCTGCAGTACTTTGTACCCAATTCTTTTATTGATCAATAAGGGATAACGACTATATGGAAAGCAACAAAAATGTGTAGTTACTTTTTTTTTTCTTTCTTTATTCATGTTTGGCAGGTTTTGCTGAAATGGCATCCAACCTTAGCTTTGAATTGTCAAAGAGAACAACTTTTTTTCATCTTAAGGTGTGGGTACTGATAGCTATATGTGTGGGCCTGTTTATTGTAGTAGTTCTGTTAGTGGTGCCATTCTGCCTATCACGTAAAAAATTCAGAAAGAGCCATGAAACACTCCCCACAAGCCACATTCCTCCGGTTTCAAAGGAGATTAGAGTTGACAATTATTCACAAAATAACTATAATGACCATTGTGACTCCTTTCAAGATACTTTTAGAGACAAGGATTCTGATAAGCTTTTGGGACATTCTAAGAAGACTAAAAAGTTTGATGATAGCACTCAGTCTGGTTCGTTTAATAATTTGGAGAATAACAATGGGCTTGAATCAGGGGACAAGGGAAATTCTGCCGCAATTCTTTGTACACCCATTACTGGCCCATCCTCTTTGTCTGATTCACCCAAGTTCTCTCAGCTTAGTTGGGGCCATTGGTTTACTCTAAGGGATCTAGAAGTTGCAACTAACAAGTTCTCTAAAGAAAATATTATTGGGGAGGGTGGCTATGGAATTGTTTACCGAGGCCAACTTGTCAATGGAACTCTTGTGGCCATAAAAAAACTACTCAACAATTTGTAAGTTGCTTGCCCTTACTTCTGCAGAACTAATTTCTTCCTGTTCCCGATGATGTAGTTGTATTGAACTTTCTAATCTTCTAACTTTAGAGGACAAGCAAAGAGGGAATTCAAAGTCGAAGTTGAAGCCACAAATGATGAGTGTAAAAAGGGTGTAATGTCGTTCCGCTGAGGATTGGTGTTATGGCACGAAACTGTGTGAATTACCAGGCACTAGAGTATATGAATTTATAGAATCCAAGCAACAAAGACTGAATGGTGTAAAAGAAAGCAAATGATTTAGGTGTAAACTGTATAATAAAGGTATGGGCCAGATTAGGGGGGATTGTAACCTTGATGTTCTAACAAACTCAGGATTAGGGAAAGAATAATTAACCAAGGGATATATGGGCAATGCACAGAAGAATTCTACTCAGCTACTTTCGTAATCAATAAGAGAATTAGGCTAAGATTGTCCCACTGTCGGGATGCATCAATCATAACCTTAAGCACCTAAGCATTGTAAGCCCCCAAAATTACCTTTACTTTCATAGCAGGAAAATTAGGTTGAAATTGGTAAGGCTCGAGGTCTTCATCCAACTGTCATTGTAATGAATCTCTCTCCTAGATTAGCAATTAATTGTGGCCACAAACCAATAACTAGTGTAAAGAAATCCCCAAAGCAACATAAACCCTAGGTAAAAGATTCAATCCCTTTATGCAATTAAACATAAATCGAACATCAGGATTAACAATGGACCCCTAATCCAAACCCATAAACGAATTACTCCCTCATGATGGGAGTAAACACAGCAAAGCAAGAATTAAACAGGGAAGACATGGCTGCAATATTAAAGAATAAAAAAAAGTAAACTTTACTAACAATTCTTCAAAGTAAATCTGATCCGAACAATGATGCCAAGCTTCAAACTGAATCCAATGATATAAATTCGTTGTATTCTATGCTATGGAAAACTCTAAAGAAGGTAAAAACTGCACTAAGCTGAAACTAGGGTTCGGGCTCAAAAACATCAGAAAACGTCCTTTAAATACTGGACAACAGCCGGGTCACGGCCGCCATCACGGCCGGGATCGTGGCCGTGATGCGGGGTGACCGGCTGCCTGTCCATCTTGGACATCACAGCCAACATCACGGCCGTGAGGCAGGCCGTGATGTGGCCTCTTGGTCTCTTCTGACTCCTTTTGTGTTCAGTTGCTCCTTTCCGTCCCGGGGTGGATTCCTTATGTCTCAAAACTGGTCCAAGATGACTGAAAATCCTTCCTTTGCTCCTCATTTGTGAATAAACTAGACATGATCAATTATAACACACAAACGAGCCTTAAATGTATCAAGATGAAGAAATTAAGCAACAAAGCTCTTGATTCGTGGGGCAAATAAAGGTATAAAATCATGTGTATCAGAAGCCATTGGGCACGTTCGACATAAACATTTGGTTCGACTTTTGGGTTATTGCATTGAGGGTACCCAAGGTAATCTCCCCCACCCCCCCGCATCTCTCCCCAAATTAAAGTTATATATATATATATATATATATATATATATAGAGAGAGAGAGAGAGAGAGAGTTAGAATCATATGAGATCACAGATCTTGTGCATCCATTTAATAATTTAATGGTCTAGATTGATTTAAGATGCTAAGTTGAAGTGTGTGTGAACGGTAATAAAATGTGTGCGAATGGTGATTAACTGTGTGCAGACGGTGATTAAATGTGTGCAAACGGTGATTCAATGTGTGCGAACGGTGATTGATGTACAAGATTTGATCTCAAATTTTTTTAACAGTTTAGATTGACTAAGATTTCAAGTTGAAGTGTGTGCGAACGGTGGTTAAATGTGTGCAAACTGAGTATATGTGTGTGTCAATCAATCAAGACCATTAAAAAATATTACATGGATGCACAAGATGTGATCTCACGATCTTACCTAAGTAAGTGGTCTCACTGGAACCCTACCCTATATATATATATATATATATATATAACAAATAAGTGGAAACACACACACAAAAGGGAAAGAAGTGAATGAGAAACCACATTCTTGTGATATAATGCATGTCTGCTTAGAAAGAAATGTGATTGTTTTGCAGCAGCTTTATAAATTGCAACTTTAGATATTTGGAACTTGAAAGCATATATCTTTGTTGCCGAGTCTCCTTGTTGAATTTAGGTTATTGGTGTATGAATACATAAACAATGGCAATTTAGAGCAATGGCTTCATGGGCCATGCGTCATCATGGGTACCTCACATGGGAAGCCCGCATGAAGGTTCTTCTTGGTACTGCTAAAGCGTGAGTTTCTCTCTTTAAACTTTTACTGATATATGAACATATTTGTTATTCTATGTGCCACTTTAATTACACTTCAGTATAATTCTTTTGCAGGCTTGCATATTTACATGAAGCAATTGAACCTAAAGTAGTCCATCGAGACATTAAGTCAAGCAATATACTTATTGATGACAATTTTAATGCTAAAATTTTGAATTTTGGTCTAGCCAAGATGCTTGGCGCGGGAAAGAGTTATATTACAACCAGAGTAATGGGTACATTTGGGTGAGTTTGTTTTTTTTAAGAGGATGGTTTCATCATGGTATCTTCGTTCATTATGTATCCTTCTAGATCCTTGATATTATACCTGTTTGGGAAAGCTTATTTAATTGGATTATTTAGACTATTATGATTTAATTGATTGCTTTCTAGGTGTTATGGGTTATACAGTACATTTTAGCATATTTAATCCAATAACCCATAAGTTGGACTAGATTATGGATTATTCACAATTGACAATCCATAATCATAAACAATAATCATAAGCTTTACTAAACAGGCACATAATGATACTCAAATATTCTTGAAGCTAGTTAAGCAATCATCTACTCTTGAATGCTTAGGTATCTAACCTGTGCTTAACAGATATGTTGCGCCTGAATATGCAAATAGTGGTCTTCTAAATGAGAAAAGTGATGTTTATAGCTTCGGGGTTTTGCTTCTGGAAGCAATTACTGGAAGGGATCCGGTGGATTATGGGCGCCCTGCTGATGAGGTTTGTTAATTAGATATTGGATTTAGTTAGAACTAATTTGCTTTTTGGGAGAGCAAGTACCTGGTTCTTTTATTGTTTGGCATATGCAAGTCTTAAAATATTGAGAGCCTTTAATGCAGTGTGATTCAGATTCTCAAGACTCGTACCTTTAAAAAAAATAAAAATAGACAGGTAATTCAGGGGAGTCTCTTCATGGATGAATACACAACTTTTCATGTTTTTATCTTATGTTGAGAAATCAATTTGAAATTTCATTTTCTTTATACAATGGCTTATCTTCTTCTTTTCCTTTCAAAAAAAAAATAGCTTTTTTTTTTTTTGTAGGTAATATACTACAATACTTTGTGCCTGTTACTTATGAGTAACGTAACATGCCCTAGATCCTGCCACAAAATAGCTTTGCATTGACTTAGGAAGGAGGACGGTCCTCGTTGAAGGCATTATTGTTGTCTAATTAAGCATACTTTTAACTTTTAAAATTACCCTTCACTCATAATTAATGGCAAGATACCTCAAACTTCTTTATGCTCACTCTCGTGTTGGCTGCTGCAGGTAAACCTTGTGGACTGGCTCAAAATGATGGTAGCCAGCAAAAGCTCAGAAGAAGTTGTTGACCCCTTCATTGATACAAGGCCATCTACAAGGGCTTTCAAGCATGCTCTTTTGACTGCTTTAAGATGTGTTGACCCAGACGCTCATAAAAGACCTACCATGAGTCAAGTTGTGCGCATGCTTGAATCAGAGCAATATCCAATACGACAAGAGGTTCATTTCTACCTTTGAACTTACCTTATTAGGCTTTGAAGAGATCTAATCCTTTGCAAACTTGTAACTGTTTTTAACATGGTTCTCTGAACTTTATCCACATCAGGGCCGAAAACAGCAGAAAAATCAGGCAAGTTCAGTGAGCTGAATCTCATGAAGGAAAGTTTGGCAGGGACCGGAGCTAGAGCCCAACTTTGAAGCAAGAAAGCAGGAGAGCAGCATGTGTATACAACTATGCATCTTGTCTAATTTACTTTTAATTCCCTTTTTTACTTGACTCTGATTATCTATACCAAAATCATACAAGAGAAGTTTGGGTTATACTATTGACAAATGGAATGGGTATCAAGCATTATGAGGTATACTTTGTTCTTTGTATTATTGTTAACATGTGTTAGGCTTTCATTTATATGTAGCTATTAAGGGTGTGTTTGGAAACCCGGAAAATGATTTCTGGAAATCATTTTTCGGGTTTTTGGTGTTTGGGAAGAAGGGGAAAATAGAGTCAATGGAAATGAACTTCTTGGTCAATGGAAAATAAACCTAATTTTATGGAAAATGACTTCCTCTTTTTTGGGGGGGAAGTCATTTTCCAAAGTTTGCTTCTTCCATCTCCTTTAAGCCTCCTAAATGCTTTAACTTCTTCATCTTCATCCCATCTGATCTTCTTGACATCTTCAACTTTTTCTTTTTGTTTTTAAGTAATAATTTATTTTTTTTATTATGAGATAGATATTATGAGTTTTATTTTTTTTATTTGACATCTGAAACAAGTCAGCCACTTTTTTTTTTATGAGATAGATATTATTTTGTTGTGATTTTTTGTGATTATTTTATTTTTTGGATTGTATATTTGTTATAAATGTTGTTACATTTAAACAAATTAATTAAAATATTCAATTATATAATTCTGTTCATTTTCCTACCCATTTTCTGGAAAATGAGCCAAACACACCAACACAGTTTTCTGTTCTGCAGCCAAACACAAGAAAAGAAAATATTTTCTGGAAAATGACTCATTTTCCAGAAATCATTTTCCAGAAACCATTTTCCTGCTTTCCAAACACACCCTAAGTTAGACCATTATATTCATTTATTGTTGTTAATTTTTGTTAAGCTTTTATTTATTTGTAGTTATTAAGTTAGGTCATTATATTCAATTGTTCATTTATTATTGATTTCTGAGTACTTTAAATTATCATGTCTAGGTATCTCCAATAGTTTACAGCCTACTCCATGCATGTGGGCCGATTGACTATCTAAGGATTTTTTTATTTTTTATTTTTAAAATTTCTCATGTATTTCTTTGTATATTTTTATAAGAAAAAAATTCAAATAAGCCCATTAAATTGATTCAATAGTGTTGAACTCCTTCACTTTAAAAAAATTTCAAGATCGTTTAAATTGGAAAAATGTGCAATTAAGCTATCATTTTACTTATTTAGCAAGTTATTATGGATTTGGTATTGACTAAGCATCTTTCTATGAATGTGGTAATGGCATAACATTTGATCGTAGTGATTAAAATTAATAAAAATTGAATAGATAAGGTACTAAACTAAGCGTCTTTTCCTCCTTACCACCATCATAGCCATCCTCTACAGTCACCACTCTGCCACCACCGTAGCCATCAACCACGGTCTTCATTCCTCCTTGTTAGTTTCTTTTCTTTTTTTTTTTTAAATTTTATTTGAAGTATTATTTTAATTTGTAAATTATTGTTATTTGAAAATAATAATTTAATTTATTTTGAATTTTTAAAAAAAATTGTGAATTGTTATAAATATTTTTAAATGATTTCAAAATTATAAATTAAAATTTTTGTATTTTTTGTGAAATTATTGTGTATTAGAATTATTTGTAATTTTTGTATTGTGTGTTTTTGTGAAATTATTGGTAATTTTTTTTATTTTTTTATTTTAAAAATAGAAGCGACGTAAGTTTTTTTTTTTTTATAAACCGACATTGCTTCTTTTTTTCTTTATTTTTTTAAAACAACGCCGACGTTGTTTCTCATTTTTTTTTTAAAAAAAAGTTAACATTGTTTTAAAAAAAAATCCAAAATTGTTGCTTTAATTTTATTTAAAAAAAAAACATACGACATCGTATCGTTTATTTACAACGTCGTTTGTAACTATGTCGCCAAAAAATCAACGTTAAAAGTATTTTCTGTAGTAGTGAACACACCTTAAGAAGGAAAATTACGCACCTAAACCTTTAGATCGACGCACCTTAAGAATGAAAACAACACACCTAAAGCTTTAAACCAATGCACCTTAAGTTCCAACAACTAACGCACCTTAAGCATACAGACCACGCACCTAAAGCTTTAGACCGGCCCACCTTAAGTTTCAACAACTGACGCATCTTAAGCACACAACAAAGAAACCACACATCTTAAGCACAAAAACAACGCACCTAAAAAAGAAAAACTACGCACTCTTAAATTTAACCTAGATGTAAAAAGATCATATTGCCACCGCATTTTTTTAATCGGTATCAATCTGAATTGTTGATTTTGATTAGATCAAGGGCTGAGATTAAACCCCAGCCTATTACCGCATTTGATCTCTTTTATATATATATATATATATATATATATATATATGAACTAGATCAGGTGCGAAGGTAACTACTCGTGCGGAAGTGCAGATAACACGAAAGGACGCAACTTAAGTGTAGAATTGACGCACCTAACCTTAATCATTAAAATGAGAGTAAATACCCAAAATGGTCCCTCGACTATAGCATAATTCACAAATTGGTCCTCGACTTATGATTTTAACCAATAACATCCATGACTTTCCAATTTTTACCCAATGTGGTCCTCCGTTAATAAGGGCGTCAACTCGCCGTGAAACACAAGGGCAGTGGCGTAATTTCACAGGCTTCCCGCGTTTAGCTTTAGTTAATGCTAAACTCTAAGTTTTTGTATTATATATGTCAAGCAAACTGTAATTAGCTTTGGTGTTTTTTGATTACATATTTGCCTTGCTAAAAAACTGTTATTAGCTTTGGCAGGCAGATTTGGGCAGATTTGGGTATATTTTGATAGATTTTTGGGGCTCTCATTTGGTGTTTTGTGTTTATAAACCAAACTGCAGTGAAAACCAAATTGCAATGAAATTGTTCAGTTACCTTTCATAGCAATTGTCTTTATTTTGTTTAGTTAAAGTCTCCATTTGGGCTCCAAAATATACAAACACTGCATTATTGACAGAGTAAATTGACCATTCATTGAAACCAAGTGAACTTGACCATTCATTGAAACTAAGTGCAATTTACCATTCATTGAAACCAAGTTAAATTGAGCATTCATTTCTGCAACTAAAGTTACAAATACACAAGTTTTCCAGTGACCATTTTTTCACTTCATCTCTACAAAATGTACATTATCAGTACTCTACAATGCCAATGGAACCATCAATTTTCCATGACCTACACTGTTTACATTTAAATTACATAACACTATAACTAAAATTGCAAATCCAACTATGCAAATCATCACCAACCGAAAAGAACACTTCCATTTTGACTCTCTACACAAACGATCTCCTTCTTCAGTAGCTCTCAACCTTGATTTCAAGTTCTGGATTTCTTCCTCATTCCGATTTATACGCCTTAACAATCTGGGGATGATTGTCTTTGACCTTGAACACATAGGAGGATCATACCACCTAACGAAACCACACCTCCCACCTCCCCTGCCCTATACCCAAAAGCCATTACAGTCTAACATTAAATATTCAACAAATATAAATTGTTAGGTACGTAGTACTCACCTTATTCGGACCACAATTCCAATACCTTCTACCGGGATTGTCATTCGTCCATGAGGTTCGTAGGTTTAACGATTCACCACAGTGGCAATGCATATTCGAAATTACTTCACCGTGTTGAAATGTCGCGTGGTTGCTTGAGGAACCGTAACTGTCTTGGGTGTAGTTGCCTTGCATCTCTCCGAATTGAAGCCAAGTTTGCAGTGCTCTGAACAATGAAGAACAATTAGGGCTTCTTCAACAGCTTATAACGAAGCTTATAACGACCGGGTTAAGGGAGAAGAGGGAAGCCTGTGAAATTACGCCACTGCCCTTGTGTTTCACGGCGAGTTGACGCCCTTATTAACGGAGGACCACATTGGGCAAAAATTGGAAAGTCATGGATGTTATTGGTTAAAATCATAAGTCGATGACCAATTTGTGAATTACGCTATAGTCGAGGGACCATTTTGGGTATTTACTCTTAAAATGATGTACCTTAAGTACACAAACCACGCACTGTAAACATGCAAACAAAGCACCTTAAGAGCACAAATGACGCACCTAAAGTTTTAAAATGGCGCACCTTAAGTTTCAACAACTAACGCACCTTAAGTACACAAATCACGCACCTTAAGAAGTAAAACCACGTACCTAAAGCTTTAGATTGGTGCACCTTAAGTTTCAACAACTGGCGCACCTTAAGCACATAGACCACGCAACTTAAGAAGGCAAACCATGCACCTTAAGAAGTGAAACAACCAACTTAAAGCTTTTGATCTACGCACCTTAAATTTCAATAGAAACGTACCTTAAGTTCTCAAAACTGAAGAACTGACGCACCGTAAGCACAGAAACCACGTACTTTAAAGGAAATCACACACCATAAGTTTGAGCTAAACACAAAATGACCAAAATGCCACCACATGATTTTTTAATCTGTATTCAATCCGAATAGTTGATTTTAGCAAGATCAATGGCTATCATTCTACCGCATCTTTCACCTAGACACATTCACCGCATTTGATCTATATATAGATCTATATATATATATATACACACACGTGATACGAATTAGTAAGCCTAGCTGGCAATGGGGAAAAACAACAACGTAACAACAGCAACAACAACAACAACAACAACAACAACAACAACAATAATAATAATAATAATAATAATAATGATAATAATTTGATTCATTTAGGGAAATGATGATGAAATAATGATATGATGTAGGAAAATTAAAGTTGGTAGCTAATTTAATTAAGTAGTATAGGTGGGTGTGTAACTATGGATCAAAGCTGGCGGCGGCGTTGTGTTGAAATGGAAAGCATTGTTGAGTGGAAGTAGAAGTAGAAGAAAGGTGGTGGATGTTGATCATATTGTCAGCCGCCGCAGCTTGGGACAAGAGCAGGTTGCAGTATGTGGTTTGATCCCCAATATCATCATTGGTTCGATGGTTTGATGCAAGAAGTTTGCCCAAGAATGCCCAATCGCCACCGCCACTGGGATTATTCAATTTGTTATTATGATGATGTTGTGGCCTCAGGAAGGTTTGAAGAGCCCCATGAGGCACAGTAGTCTCCATATTGGTGAAGGGCGCTGCTGCAGGAGCTAGGAAGGGAGATGTATGATGATGAGACGTCGACTCAGAACTCAGCAGTTGAGGGAGATGCATATAATTACAACCTATATTATCCCACAGCTGCTGGTACCAACCAAAACTGTTGTTATTATTATTAGCTGCCTCCTCCTCCTGTAGACGACTATGTTGTTGTTGCGACAGCTCACCAGATGAAGGACAACTGGCCTTCTTCTTCATGTTCATTTGAACAGCTGCTAAACATTCATCATCATCATCATCCTGCTGCTGCAGACCTGGACTCATAATTATTTCAGGCTGGAGACTACATCTGCTGTGGTTTTTCTTCCTGAATACCCTACACACCACCCACCCATCTTCCTGGATAGTACGTAACTGATTGTTAGTTAGTGTAACGAGGTTGGTAGGAAGTTGTTAGGATGAAACACTTACCACTTATATCGAAAGTCTAATTGTATTTTCTTATAGACAGCTACACATTTTTTAGAATATGAGTGTTGAACTTGGTCTTTACTGGTCTCCGCCCAACAATAATCTCCTAGCCACCCAGTGTTAGACTTGGCCTTTATAGTTTACAGCCTCTGCCCAACAATGTAACAATCAAACCCCAACCACCACCGACCTTTACTGGCCTCGGCCCAAGTCAAGTGGATATATGGGAGTATGTATGTACAAGCAAGCTAAGCTAGCGGTAGGTTTAAGTAATTAATTAAGTAATTTACATACCTCCAGTAGTGAATGTGCATGAAGATTAGTATTATCGATAATAAGGCGATACTCATGCATGATCCAGTCTGTCTTTTGGCCATGAGGAGCCCGTCCTGTGTAAAATACAAGAGTCTTCCTCATCCCAATCCTCCTACTACTCATACTCATGGATGAGTTAATGGTGGGTATATGGTGGTGGTATATGGGCTTGTCCCTTCCTGTAGCCTTCCAAAACCCCGCTGCTGTCGCTCTATTTGTTCGGCTTCCAGTTGGATACTTCTTATCTTTGTGGCTGAAAAAGTACCACTCGTTCTGAGGACCTGTTCCAATTCTACATTTCTCTGCATGCAATATATATATATATATATATATATGTAGATTAATTAAAGGGTAGTTCCTTTAATTTTAGGTAATAACTAAGAATAGAAAGTAGTGTACCTTTGAGGTCCCAAGGCTCAAGTTTGTTGAGATCAACTTCCCTGATAACGTCCAAGTCAATGGCTTCATAGCAAACTTTCTTCCTCAAATAGTAATAAAGAAGCTCCTCGTCGGTAGGATGGAAGCGGAAACCGGGAGGTACACAGACTTGCCCGCTCTCACTATTTCCTGCACCACCTTGCATCATCATATCATCAGATTACCACTCTCCCGCACCGCTAGCTGATGATACTATCTACTACGTACTCGATCTTCTAGTCTATACAAGTAGTAGTAGTATATATGTTGATTTTAATTTGTACGTCCGGCCTCTGCAGACTGCTGCTACCTATCTTGAATTGAATTGCTACTATACTATACTATACGTCGTAATTCCCACGTAATTGCATTGTAGCTACGTAATTCCCACGTAATTCAATTCTTTTCCGGTTTCCAATGCTATATATGCTAGTAGGCAGGCAATAGCCTTAATTAAGGATCTGATCTGGGATCTACAAATAACTTCGCTGCATCTGAATGCACGGAAAATGTCAAAGTGAATTAAGAATAATAAGCGAGAGTGGGGCAGGGGGGGGGGGGG
>NC_044924.1:31611322-31659223 GCF_003576645.1 Ipomoea triloba | reverse complement strand
GGAGGGGGGGGGGGGGGGGGGGGGGGTTAGGATTCAATGCTGTTGAATGGGAGACCTATTTCGGAATTCGCTCTACTTTATTTCACCTAATGCGGCCCAATTATTGTCCTACTCTTTTTTTTTTTTTCTTTTTTAATTCTCCCAATATAATAATGAAACTAGTAGCTACCATGACTCTTTTCTTCCAAAATTTATACAGTGAATTACCCGGTCAATTTTACGGATAAGAATTGAACATGTGAAAAACGATCTTATACAAGTGTCTCTTTAATTTTATGTGAGCTATAAAATTAGTTAGAATTGTATTCAAAGTATTTATAATTTAATTTTCTGTATTATTTTGTCGTTAATAAATAAAACTTTTATACTAAAATTACCCTATACAAAAGAAAAAATTATAAATTTAAAGAATAATAATAATAATAATAGCATGCATGGAGTAAATAAGGATGAAATGTAATTATTATATTACTCAATACATACTCTCATGTAATGGCTTAGGATTTCTCTTATCATAAAAAAAAATTTGTAATAATTGTAGTTTTAATATTATCATTATTTAATTATACTTAATCATGTTTTATATAACACATATTATTTTGGAAAAATTATAATTTATGTCCCTCTATAATATGTCAATTATCAATGTCACTCCTAAATTATTAGTGGTGTAAATGTCGCCCCTCAATTTTCAAAACAGTACATATATTGCCCCTCTCGTACCATAGAGAGGGGCAATATATGTACCGCTTTGAAAATAGATGGGCAACATTTACACATGGGAGGAGCAATATATGTATCGTTTTGAAAATTGAGAGAGAACATTTACACCACTAATAATTCAATGGTGACATTAATAATTGACATATTATAAATGGACATAAATTACAATTTTCCCTATTATTTTTTAAAAATAGTTTAAATACGTACACAATGATCTTATTAATATATTTGCTAATTAATGTGAATAAGAAAGCACTTAGCACACTGTCTAAATGATATATCGACTATAGTTAAAAGAAGTCACAAGCGTTTAAGTGCATGAAAAGGGTAGGGAAAGAAAAGAGTAAAATAACATATATCGGCCGCATAATAAAGAAAACAATATCCTAAAATTCAGTGGAATATACACGTGTTGATCCAACAAAATACACAATTCAAGGTCTTGATTTCCTAAAACTATCACCGGAGGCCGGAGCCATGTCTAAGCTGGATTATGGCTTCCATTTAAGCTATATATTACGAGGACCATATACAGAACGTATATTTATGAGTTATTTCTATATATTATTCTCTCTAATTCAAATAAGACAAGCCAATAGAGACAACAGTAAACAGAATCGTCTGATTTAATGGCATCATGGGAGCAATTGTTATATCGTTTCTCCGACTAATTTTTTTCAAACTTGAATTTATTTTTTTCTTTTCCTTTTTACAAAAATAAGATTAAAGTATAAAAATATATTATTAAAAAGAAAATTTAAATAATACTCATATTAATATTCTTTCTAATTTTTTTAATGAACCTATCACTTATGTAGTTTCATAAATTCACTATGATATACATTGGATCATAAAGTCATAATTTCATGTTCATAAAATCACTACCCAGGTTCATAAAGTTATTATTGTGGGTTCATTAAATTAATATTGTAGGTTAATAAAGTTATTAATTACTATTTGTTTCAACAAAATTATTGCTAGTTTATTAACTACTATAGGTTCATAAAGTCACTACTACAAATTCATCACATAATTATTAAAATGATATATTGAATATATATGTGTGTGTGTCATTTAAAAAGTCTCGACAATATATTTTTAACAAAATATTTTTAAATATTGATTTTTAATAATAAATATATAAATAAATAATATATTTAAATAATACCTGATCAATCAATAATGCAATTTTTATAAAATTGTAGTATTATTTTTGGCTTTGTTTGGTAAATGGTTGTTGGCTGATTGGGTTAGAAGGTATGATTTGTTGATAATATTAGCTGATTGTAGAAAGTTGTTTGTTAAATTAGTTGTTAGTTGATAGCTGTTTGGTATAATTTCTTTTCTCAAAAAGCTAATTGAAAAGGCTGTTTTGAGTAGCCTTTTGAATTTTAGCATTTTGGAGTTACAAAAAGCTTATTAACCAAACAACTAATAGTTGTCAAATAAGCCAAAATTAGCTGATAGGCTGATTATTTACCAAACAGGGCCTTTGTTAATCTATTTTTCTTTTTGAATTTATAATATTACTTTTTTTTTTTAAAATATTACTTTTATGAATCTAGTTCCATGATATAATTTACTTTAGTAGGAAATGACTTGGGTTTGATTGCTTTGCTGATCAAACCACATGGTTTGGTTGTCCGACATGGTGACATCGTATTGCTGAGGTTACGTCTTGCAATGTTATGTACTAAATGAATTACTACTAACTCTGTTACAATGTAGTATCTGTTCATAACTATTTTGTCAATTTACTGAAGCACAAAGAGTCCACAGTTACCTCCACTGAGGCTCGAACCCACTCCCCTCCATGAAACACTATTTTTATATCTTTGGTTTTTTTTTTTTAATTAAAGATCAAATATTTGCCTTCAAAAAAAGATCAAATATTTATATGCGATTTTCATTAATGTTAAATGAAATTATGTGTCTTTCATGGAAATTTTTAATAAATGAATTGACTAGTCTTTATGTAAGCGTTCTTCGTTTAAGTCGATAATTAAGTTATATGGACGATATAGATCAGTTTACCTCTTTGTGATCGTTTGCCAGTTAAGATCACAACTCACATGGCAGGGTTTACGATTTACGGATTTATCCAATGCACACCTCCTAATAGTGACTGCGAGTTTTTTCCCTCATCAATCCCAACAAAGTTCATAATTCTTTTCTTTCTTATTTTTTTATAACCCTGCAGGTTTTTAGACGCAACATCAAACTGTACACTTATGCACACAAGAAATTCAACCCGAACCAAAACTCATTTTCTTTTCTTGAAAAGGTGCAGTATTATTAGTTAGTTTGTCTTGTGGTTGAGAGCTTGTGGAGTCAAAATCAAGTCCAGTTTTGCCTCGGCCGGTTCATCTATGTGATATGCACAAAATATAATGACTTCACTTTCTTGAATGGGGTGCGTAAAATGTTATACGGAGTACAATTTAAATATTTTTAATTATTAATTTTATAATATATTCATTATTCTATTAAGTATCCAAAATTTTGTAGGCATATCAAGACACTAACACGTATTAACACTAAGCTAGACAAGTCTAAAAATTAAAAGGTAGTGAGACACCCTTAAAGTAAAACTATCTCACAGAGCACTAAAACGAACACCCTCAAAGCTAAATAAATTAAAGTTCAAGTGGTAAAGAAAACATATATTTCAAGCTTATATACAAGAGGAAAGCATCAAGGTAGTAAGATGGAAATAGTAAAGCTCAAAAATGACGTAAGTCTTACGATAACAAGCAGAAAGACAAAGTAACATTGTAAAATATAGACTAAGCCAACAGTAAGACAAGATGATAGTAAGGCAACCCAACAATAAGGTAAGGTAGCATTGTAGCAGTAAGGCACGCCAGCATACAATAAGTTAGGCAAGCAGTAATGTAAATGAAGTAGTAAGGTATGCGAATTGAAGAAATAAGCCATCATATCAAGAGATATACCGAGGACATTCTCAAAATCAGACAAGCAGTATACAAGATATCTCACTACTAATTTTGGACGTTAAAAATTAATCAAGATGGATCTTTGCCAAAATAAGCAAGTTTCATAAAAATGAGTCAGAATTGAAATCTAAGGAACAAATTGTAATTTGTAAGCGGCGATTGGCTAAATGTCTACAAGTGCAAGAAAAAAGTGGATTAAACTATTGTAAGCTAAGTGATGACTTTTAATTTGTCTTTCCAATAGACAAATTTGAATCAAAGTATAGATAAGAGTGAATTGAAAATGCTAAAAGAAGATACGACACAAGAAACACAAGCCGTACAAGCTAGATATCAAAACTTACACTTAGAAAAATTTTCAGCAAACCTTTCAAAGCTTAATCTATAATAATACTCTAAAATTTTCAGTGTTTAGAGTGTTTTTATAATTGGAGGTTTTTATCAACTTTGGTTGAATACTTAATCTCTACGAGAAATAGAAAGAAGAAGAGTGGCAAACTTGGTGAAGTGTAACGAAACACCTAACAAACTAGCTTGTGGCATGAGCTTGACGATCAAACTAAAGCACAAGTTTGGTTCACTTTTAGTTTGTGGGGGACAAATAATTAAAGTTACTAGATAGTGAATTTCAATCCTAGTGGACAAAAAAAAAAGTGGGGTGGATGAATTACAAAATCATCAAATTAAACCACTATAAACCTCTCTCTCGCACTTGACTTTATTGCATTTTATATTTATATTAAGTTCTATTCATATTGAACATGATTTTTACAAATATATTCTCTCCATGTGTGCTAAGACAATTTCTCGCTACAAATCTTTAAGTATTTTGTCTATCTAATTAAGATTTTAACATTATCTATAAGTGTATTCACACTCGCTCTAAACGCATACTTCAATCAGGACGTACTATCACTCGCTATTTATATTTCTGTATGTTTCGACTTTTCTATTGATTTATCACTCTCTATTAAAACACACGGTAGAACTAAACTTCCAGTTTTGAGCACTTCCTTGCGCTTTTGCGAAGCTGACTTGTACAATATGATTGATGACTATCGTTTGTTCTAAGACTAAATGATAATTAAAACTTATTAAATTAGGGGTTCTAATTCTTAATTATATTATTGTATCATCAAAATCTAAAATTTCGAAACGGCAACGGGTAAGATACTAGCCCATTAATTAACCCGTATTTTAGACGCACCACCTCCCTCCCGTATTATGTATGTATATCCAATCAATAAATATAAGCTTTATATATATTAGGCACACTACTTAATTTAAAGCCCTAATATATAATATATTATACGGGAAAATCTTACAAATGTTATCACCACCTGTGGGTACCTGAAACCCATTTACTATACAAGGAAAAAAAAAAGAGAGGATAAATTTAAATAACTATACTTCATACAAGCATTGTCAAAATTGAAAATCACAGTATTAATTGTATTCAATTTGGTTTTGTTTCATGTCTAATTAAGTGTGCATGAATTATTTTGAAAGGCTTGGTGTGCGTATGATGCTTTAATTTTAGTTGTACTACTGTGCAATGGCATAATAGAATTGAAGTCATGTCGATTAAAAAAAAAATTGTGATACACATACATACACACGGTAAAAATCACACTGCACGCACCGTTAAATTTAAAATTAAACCTCACAATCCTATATTCTTATTTGGGTACTTCACATAAATAAATATATAATACTGAACCCGCGCCGGGGGAGTGGAGCGTCATGAAGTGCCCAAAGCAAATTAAAGGAGCTGAGGAAGAGTTTGAGCAAAAATGTGAACAATTAATATAACATAATGCGAATTGAAGTAACGTGCAGTGGAAGTAATATAAGGCTAATTCTCTGTGATGGATGCAATAAGGATACTGCATGCTGGAGTGCTGATGAAAAGGATAGCTTTGGTTTTGTGGCTGCCAATATAATTAAGGTTTAAACGTACGTCCAGTGTGGATATATAGATGATGGGACGGGACTAAGAGAAAATGGGATGATTTGGATCTACCTGCATCTATCTATCTATCTCACGGGTACGTATATATAGTATGTTCAACTATATATATAAATTAAAATAATTGATCGAAGGTAGTTTTGGGAAATAGTTGGGATCGGATCAACTGGCCTGGCTGGTGTCTGGTGAAGTAAGTTGAAGAATGGATTTCCACGTACGTGGAACTGACCCAAGGCCTACAACTTATTAGGATCGGAGCTGCGCTGAAATATAATATGGCCTGGGATGAGTACGTATTGTGCTTAATTAATTGCCACTGGAATCTTAAACTTACCCAATTAAATTGCAGGGTTCAATGCTACAAGCTGTACTGTACTGTACTGTTCACCAAAACATACATTATATTGCTGGCCGGTCATGTTATGGTGCATGCCTTGGCTTAATTGTACGTGAATTATATTAAAACTAAATTTGTAGAGTAATGATAAGCTTTAATCTTGATAATCATATTTTTATAAAGTACTACATATTTTATTTCTTTTTTTGTCTAATTCTATTCAATTAACAAGATTTTTTTAAAAAAAAAATACAAGTTATTTACAAATAAAATTATATATATATATATATATATATATATATATATATATATATATATTTATTTATTTATTTATTTATTTGTTTGTTTGTTTGTTTGTTTGTTTGTTTGTTTGTTTGTTTGTTTGTTTGTTTGTTTGTTTGTTTGTTTGTTTATTTACATTAAAAATATGATTAAACAAACATAAAAATATGAATTTAAATTTTATTAAAAGTAAACAAAGTAAGAAAAGTTGACTTGATAAACTGGGCATGGTGATATTTAATTTGTGAAGATATAATAATAATAATAATAATAATAATAATAATAATAATAATAATAATAATAATATGATTTATGGGTAAAAATGGAATTTATCTCAAGTTTAAAGTGGAGAATTTGAGCAAAGCTAAGATAGTTAGTAGGAAGCCCTTTGATATGATCTGTCTGAAATGGAAGGCATAATCCATCCAGCTACTATACACATGACTCCAGCAATATAATAGTTTTATGAAATCAAGACCTTGGATTTTGTATTTTGTTGGATCAGCATGTGTATATTCCACTGAATTTTAGGATATTGTTTTCCGATATATCATCCTTAATTGACTCTCATGGCATAGGAAACCGAGAAGGAACTACGTAGGAATTACGTTGCTACAATGCAATTACGTAGGAATTACGAAGTAGCTAGCTGCGCTGCCGCTGCAATCTGCACGTAGAAACAATAACCTAACATACAAAATCAAACACATATATCACCCAAATAATAATAATAATAATAATAATAATAATAATAATAATAATAATAATAATAGTTAAATGAACAGTAATAATAAAGTATAGAATAAAGATCATCAACCATTGATAAACTCTCATAGGTGAATTTAATTAGTCCTCCTTAGCTTTTTACGGTAGCGCATTGTTCTCATTCGGATTCATTTTAGTCCTAACTTTCAAGTTTACAATAATTATAAAATGATCTCCATACACACTGATGAATGAATGTCACCTTCTTCCTTTGAGGTAGAAGGCGACTGTCGGTTGCCTTCTTACTGTAAGAAGGGACCAGCAAGCCGCCTACTTTGTCAGTGAAGGAAGTAATCCGCAATTGTTTGTCAATTGCCATTTTTTTCCTTGGAAATATGGTTGGTATAGTAGAACCCGCATGAACAACTCAGTTGGTCACATGGGCGAAGTGAGGGAGTTGTGTTCAGCTGAGTTACCATGATTTACATATTCTCATGCGTTCTGTTGAGCCAGGGCATAGAGTTGGAAATTCAACCTTTTGTGGAGAAAAATATGGCTGGTAGGATAGGGCCAAACGTTTTTAAAATTTATTTTTATAATTAAAACTTATTTTTTACATGCCAGATAAAGTTTATGTTAGCATCAATCTTTCAAATTTGTCAACTCAACCATTTAACTTGTTTTCTTAGGCCTTCCTCAATATATCACAAATTTTTAAGTGCCAACTAGGAAGGAATGAGAGAAGCAAAAAGAAAATTAAAAAGAAAAAAATGAAATTTCAGAAAAATAGATAAGGAAAAAAATTTTTAAAAAGCTTGCTAAACGCGCCCAGCGAGCACGTGCAATACTGGGGCAGATGTGCACATCACGCGGATGGTCGGCCTTCCTCAATAGTGGGGATTCTGGTGTGATTTTTAGGAGTTTTTGTAAGTGTGATTAGGAAAGAGAAAATGGGTGTGAAAGAAGAAAAAAAAAAAGGAAAAAAACAAAAAATAATAATAATAATAATAATAATAAAGTATAGACGCACCTGCACGAGCCTGCATGGGCATGAGGCGCGGTTATTCTAAGCGAAAGTGGGACCTTGATTTCTGCCAAAACCTCCTTTCTTGCAGGAGAAAGAACCCAGGCCATCTAATTTTTCTTCTCACAATTGTTAAAAAACTCATTTCAAAGTTTTTGTTCTGCCAAAATCCCATTAAAACTTACAGATGGGGATGGCCTTAATTGTTTGTCTTCTTTGTGGGGCGACCCACTCTAGGAGACAAAAATCCATCTTCCTTAGCTCCTTGCAATAACCTCATCTCCTCTCTCTTTCCGCTCTCTCTTCCATGTAAGCACCATTTGCCTCAAAAATCATACAAAATCCACTAATGTGGAAGGCTTAAGAAACTGACAAATAATGTCAATTGCGTAATTTTTAATGTTAAATAGTTTAATTGAATTTTTTTTTTTCAATAATCAAACTACATGAACGGTAAAAATTTAGTGTCATATTTGATGTTTTTTTCAATAAACATTTTGAAATGTTATATTTTAATAAAAGAAAAAATGATGTTACGAGTATTTTTAATTTTTTTTAAATAATTTATGTGTAAATTATTTTTTAAAAATAGATTGAATTTTTCCTAAAATTAAAAAAAAAATTGTTATAAAATACAAATGCTTTATATTTAAAATTTTAATATAACAATTATACATAATTAATTTGTGTTTTTTCACTAGGTTTCAAAATTTTGGATATAAGTACAGGGAGAAATAAACATTTGAATCTTTTTGCGCCAATAAGCCAAAATATATACGAGTTACAGAATGAGATACAAATCAATCACGTTCATGAAAAGGAAAAAATGATTACATTGGGAAGAATTCGAATAATCACACACAACCACACCTGGTAAATGGTAACCTAGTATACATTGCAGAATTCGACGATCCTTTGTTATGGAGATTATTTTGCAGTTGGGGTGAAAATTTGTACATCTGAATCAGAAAAGCCTCAGCAAACTGATATCACACTTAGATCACTTTATGCCTTTAGGTCCGCGGTAATAATGATAAGACTTGTCATTCATCCCAAAGCCAACTTCTTGGAGTTAACCAACCTCTTCCCACGATCAGCATCATCCAACCTCAACAGGCTATGGTTTTGTGGTTGGATATTCTGTGTTCCTAATAAATTTTTCACCATCTCATCCATTTCAACCACCTTACTCTGTAAGTTGGTTTTGTCCACCTACAATTGACAAATAGTGAAAAACAATAAAACTTGGCATTACTATAACGATTTTATAACACGTGAGTGCAAAGTTGACATCCGTACTTTCAACATTTCATTTTGGGCAGTCAGCAACTGATCCCGTTCGCGTAATTGCTCTATGCTCATCTGTGTTGCTAATTCAATGGCTTCTCTTCTTTTCACTTGCAAAATGAATCTGAACAAATATGACCATTTTTATATAAGGGAACATTCCATGAGAACCAACTGATAATCAAAACGATTCCATGATTAAGGAAAGAGAGGTTTCTGATTATAGATTATCTTACGCTTCTCTTTCCTCAATTAAATCATTTAGCTGTCTCCTCAGATTTAGAACTTCTTTCTCCTGCTCAATAAAAGGATATGTAAGGCAGTAGCTCAACTGAACATTAAACTATTATATCCAATGGAGTATACCATTGCACTGTACTCTAGCGATTGTTGATGAGCTTCAACAATGAACTTTTGAAGCTGGTGCTGATCTATCAGATCCTAGGGCACAAGAAAAAGGGTTTTGAGACAAATAAGAGAGACCATTCCTGGCAAAGAATTTAAGAATTCAGAAACTTACTGCATAAGTAGTCATGTCCAGTTTGACGCCTAGTAAATCCCTGATGACATCATGTGTCATGTTTTCTGCTGCAGCTAGTCTATTATTCAGTATACATACCTGATACCAGAAACACAGGAACATGTCAATAATATATATTTTTTTAAAATGTTAATACTTCTCTGCTTTGCTTCATATTTGGGAGGGAAAGTCAGGAAGGAAACAAAAGAACATATAATTAGGAAAGATGAAAATGTGTGATTTGCCTTAGAAATTCTTTGTATCAGTGCTACTAACACTTACTGTACAGCCAAGTGTGTGAATAAACACCATACCTCTTTTTGTCTTTGTGCTGCCAAGGCTTCTAGTTCTTCTATTCGGAGTTTAGCAACTGACAATTCCTGATCTTTTTCCGAATTCATCTGCTGAACCAAACTAGAAATGCATCTGAAAGGTGAACTTGAGCCCCTTATCCTTGTTGAGACTTTTTCTATTTTATCTGATGTTGATACTTGATTTTCCAAGTTTGATGAATCTGTTCTGAATTCATGAACCATTGCTTCCAAGTCTTTGTACTGATATGATATTAGGAGAAAAGATTAAGTTCTCAGTTGCTTAAGCAATTGTTAAGACAATAGACAACTCATAACAAATATTCAAAATGGCAACCAACACTTTTTAGTTATTGATGCAGTTCAAGTAATCAGTTCCCTACAAGCACTGGGCACCTCATTGCCTAAGCTTTGGCATCACACAGTTGAGTTCCTAGCAAGCAATAGTGCATCTATTCCTCTTGTTATTTTATGTTAGTGCAAGGCCTCCTTTTAAAAATAACTCCCTACCCTTCAGTTGATTCCAAGTTCCATCAATATGCTTTTCAATAACTTTCCATAAAGAGAATTTGGAAAGCCGTAATTGCAAAGAGTCAACACAAAGAGTAATGCTTGATTTGTAATCTTCCAAATTTTGGTAAAAAATGTTCACCTTTTGCTGATACTGCAATGCCTGTGCTTCCGCATGCAATAGAAGTTCAGAGATGTACTCTTTGCATTGTTTGACCTACAGTGCACAGTGTAATGCTTCAATCACAACATAGGTGAACCAAGCTGTAAATACAAGTTAATAATGTCAAGATATAATTCAATAGTGAATCATGGCACACCTCCTTAACCAGTTCTGCCTTTTCTATCTCCAGGATTTTTATTTGATCATAAGCCTTTTGATGTGACAGGGACCTGCTATAAAGTTGGCTGAACTGAGTCCAATCATGATCCCACAATAGTAGATAAGGAAAAAATCTATGCAAAGGAACTTTAAGAGTAGTTGGAAATATTCTCAAGCATTAGAATCATACTAGTACTGGGTAATTGCATACGAACTCAATCTAGGAAAACTTCTACAATTCTAACTGAAACCATAAGCCCTTTCTACCTTGGAAATTGATCCTTGGTAAGTTGTGAGCCTGAATTTTTTAACTCCAGCTTTTCAGTAAAGTTTTCAACTGTAAGTAGTCTCTCTTTTAGTGCTTGAAGCTCCAGTTCTAATGATTCTCTTATCATGTGATGCTGTTCTACCTCTTCTTCCATTTCATGCACCTTGAAAAGTGGTAGTGTTAATAAAAATTATACAGTGATAGTCATTATTTTTTTTTTCTAAGGACTGGGTATTGAATTGCAGAGGGAACTGTTTTATCTGCACAAGCAACTCAAAGCTGTCTTTAGTGGGACAACAACAACAACAACAAAAAAGACAGAAGAAGAAGAAGAAACTTTAAAAAACTTACCTTTTTCTCTAGAATATTTATGGTGCCATCGAGCTCTTCAACAGAGTGCTCTAAAATCTTAACCTCCTCCTCCTTTTGCTCAGCATATATTTTACTTGCTTCTGACTCCTAGGAATTTATCTTGAATTCAGCATATAGTATATCCATCAAGGTTTGAGAACTAAACTTTTTATCTTATCTACATACCTGGCGGGCTTCCACAGCAATAGCTTCATTCTCATTAGCCAATGCACAAGCAATATCAAGCTTGTCTTGCAAGGACCGCACTTGTTCCAGAAGCTGGATTTTCTCTCCATTCACTTGATTATCAGTTGAAGATGTCAAAAGAATAATCTCTTTTTCTAACATCTCCACAGCCTTCATTTGTTCTCTCAATTCTTCCTCTGTTTCTGACTTCTTTAGATAAATATCCTCCAAGAGCTCTCTCAACTCAGCATTTTCCTTAGACAAAATCTCCAATTTTCTTCTTGCCTCCAATAGATCAGAATGTGAGAAAAAAAGAGCACTTTGAGCCTCTTTAAATTGGTTTTCAAGTGTTCTATGTTGAACAATCATGTCATTATGTTGATTATTTTTAATTCTTAACTCATTCTCAACTTGGCTCAAGGCTGCAATTAACTTGTCAATTTCATCCTTGACATCCTTTTTGCTGGAAGCTGATTCTTGTAGTAAGCTAAAGTCAAAAAGTAAACCTTTTAAAAGAGCTTCTTTACGTTCCAATTCTCTCCGGAGCTCAGTATTCTCATTCATTGAATTAGCATGCACCAGATCTATCTCTACTGATCCTGTTGTTTTTATGGTTGGAGCCTTTACCTTTCTCAGCATGCCATTATCATAGGTCTCATAGCTTTCACCTGTGCTACTTAATGCCAAAAAACCTTCTTGCAGTGCAGCTGGCTGAAACACAACATTTCTATTGAGGACCAAAGAGGCTAATCCAGTCCCTTCTATGTTAGTGAATATTTCTTCTAATAACAATCTTGAGTTACAAATGCAGCTCATAGTCTCCTTTACCATTCCAAAGGCATCAGAAAGCACAGACTTGCACAATGTGTCCACATATTTTTGTGTTTCTTGGAAAGTGTCTTCAATAGAAGATATCGAGCTTGCAATTTCAGTGAAGGTGTGATGCATCTGATTCTGCAATTTTCCATACTTGCTCTCTGTCCCATTAACATCAGAGTTAAGTTGCCGAATCTCTTCATCCAATCTGGCTCTCTCTACCATAAATTCCTCCCCTGCTCGTTTCCACATACAGTTCAACTCCTTTGCACCTTCATTTGCTTTGGTTAATGCCTGCAGCGTATGATCAGCTTCCTTGATGGTTCTGTATGCTTCCTCAAATTTGTTGAAGAACCTACTAGCCTGACTAGTTTTGTCATTCAATTTCAACTGCATGCAATAATTAAGTGTGAGAAGAGTAACCAAAACTCAATCAACAAAAATGTGTAAAGTAAAAGCATGTTTTCTTTCAGTTAACCTTAGAAAGAAGATCTAAGTAAATGAATGTTTTATATATTAACTACCTCCCTCACAAGGTTGCAGCCTGTTTCAGCTTCAGACATAATTACTTCAAGACCTGGAACCACTTCTGGCATTATGACTTCAGATTCATTTCCCATTACACAGTGGTCATTACTTTTCGAAAGTTCAAGCAAATTTGAAAAGCATGGACTTGAGCATAAGCAATTGTGGATTTCTTTCCGGCAGAAACTTGTATCAAAATGAGCTTTTAATTTGGCAAACACATTATAGGTGCTTCTAAATTCCTTGCTCAGAAAATATAATATTTCTTCTTGACTTGAATTCATGACTAAGTTTTGTACGATATTTGATCCACGAAGATCAGAAGAAAGAATTGACCCATCACTTCCATCTGAAGGATAAGAAGAGGAAGTCGAACAATTGGTAGATCCATCCGAGTTGATTGACTCCTCAGCAGCTCCAAGGTATCCATACGGATTTAAAAGCTTATAAAAGCAAGCATTAATGTGATTCAAACTGTCATTTGTTCCAACAAGTTCATATAGAATCTTATGCAGCATTTGGCACACTGTATAACATCCAGAAATTTCATTGGAATTACTTGATTCAACTCCAACCCTTCCATGTTTTTCCTTCAACTCAGTAAAATGTCTCTGCAGCTCCCGGATATCATTTACAATGTCTTGAATCAAGTCCTTGAAAAACAACACATTGTTATATCCGTCAGATTTGATGACTGAAAAGAGCCTTTCTGCATCATGACAGGAAGTTTTTATAGCATTTTCCAGCTCCAACACTTCCCGTTTTGTTGACTCAATCTCATTATTAAAACCTGTCATGCCAAAATTTTGTACACTGATTAATGGCTGATCTTTTATATCAATTACATAGGTAAGTTCAGGTAAATCAGATACACTATTCACTGCAGATAAATCAAAACTGGCACATCTTTCAGCTTCATTGATCTGGACTTCACTGTGGATAAGTTTGTTCTCCAAAAATGTTATATTACTGGTTGTATCACTTAATCCTGTAGCTAACTGAATTCCCTCTTCACTGCTTGCATCATTTACTTGCTGCTGAGCTTCAGCGAAAGCAATTGTTGCTCCCTTCAAAGACAACAACTTCTCTTCCAGTTGGAACACAGTCTGTTGTGCTTCTTCCAAGCTCTTCTTTAGCAAAAGAATAGTTTCTTCCTTCTCAATATACGTTTTGGCAGCCCTCTCAACATGCTCGCCAATGAAAAGGTCGACATTAGGAAATGAGCATGCTATGCTTTCTATCTGCCAACCGGCATCTTGAAGGGATTTTGAACCATCTGTAAGGAAGTTAGTTAAATCCAAAGTTGCTCTTTCCCACTCTGCACAGACCACCTTCATTTCTTCCTCTTTAGCAGCAAGAGTGTCTTTGAGGCTTATGATTTCCTCAGCCATGCTGGACAATTTCTCCTGAAATTCAGACTTGATTTGAGAAATCTCTTCCTGCAAGAGAAGAATAGTCTTAGCTGTTTCCATTTCTACCTCCTCGCAGATCAGTTCATGTTGATGTTTCATGGTCATTGTCTGTGCATGTTCCTCTATACACTTGCCATTAACTAAGCAGGCTTCCTCGAGATCCTTGGACACTTTTTCCAACTTAGCTTGCAACCCAACCAAAGTGATATCAGCACTACCCCTCAACGCCAAATTCAGATCTGTATATTCCAAACAAACCTGTGATTCACAACTTTCACACAAAGAGCCTGGTTGTTTCCGAATATGTTCATTTCTATCAACCATTCCCAGCAACCTACAATTTTCTTCCTTCAATACCTCTATCCCTTCAATGAGATGGACTTGCTGCAGTTCCATCTCTTCCATTAAAGATCTTGATTCCATCAACTGCTTCTTCATATCAGCATACTCCAAAATCAAGGCGTTTTCCACTCGCTGATTACTTTTATCCAAAAAATCTTCTTCATGCACTGGCAGGGGGTGAGGTGTGCTTTTTACCAATTCACTTTCATCTAATACGCTGCCAACCTGTAAAAGCAGTGATTGTATGCATAAATTAAACAGAAATTTGAATAAAATCATTCAGTCTGCATGCAGCTGCCAAATATTCATGATATCTAATTATTTCAATGCAAACCTGATATCCTTCTCTAGATGCATGTTTTGGCATCCAGTAGTTCCCTCCATGCTCGATTAATTCCAAGAACTTGACATAAAATGCACTTGAGAACCTTAGTATTGGCAGTATGAAAAACAAATAGTAAAGCATAATAGCAAAGAAAAATTAAAACCTGGTCACGTAGTTCTGATATTTCAGCAACCAACCTTTCTCTCTGTCCATGATCATAAAAATTTTGAAACCTAATAGTAATAGAGATAACAAATCAATCACAGGGGGTAAAAAGAAAAAAAAAATTAGCAACAGCCAAAAGTATATAATCTTGTTCATAGGAATTACACTCTAAGCTGCCTAAGAAGTCTATTGTTCTCCAACACAAGTCGAGTATGTTCAGGGTTTCTTTCAATTCTAGCTTCTAGCATCTGAATCTCTTCTCTTAAAGCAGCATTTTCATTGATGAGATACTTATCCGCAGAGATTAACCCATCTTCAAGTAATTCAAAGCGCTTAATTTTTTCTTCACGAAACCTCAGCATCATTTTATTGCGCTGAGAATCTTCTTCTTGCTGATAAACCTACAAAATACTCAAGGATACAAAGTTGGAAAGCAATACTAACAACTAAACACCAATCGCCTGTTCAGAAACAATATTAACAATTATTATGATTCTAAATTGATAATGATAGTAATCAGAAATGGGTGTGCAGATATCATAAGCAGACATACTAGACGGTTCATCTGTTCAATTTCTGCTTCCAATCGCCTAACTTCCATCTCAACCAATTTCTCCCGTCTCAAGGCACCAAGCACCGTAGCTTTTAACTTTTCTATCTGTCACTCCATTTGTGTGAGAACACTAGGAAATTCGAAGTGTATTCTACCATGTACCAATAATAATGATAATAATCATCATCACCAACATTATCAAAATTACCTTGCTGTTTCTTCCACGTGTTCTGTGATCATCATCATGGTGAACATTCATCTCATTAGACAAGTCAAATCTCTCAGGAAGATAACCTAAGCTAGATTGATCCAAAGATAGCATCAGGTGTGAAATATGCTTTGAAGAGCTGTGATGCTTCATTAGAAAGGATAATTGACCCTGTATGAAGAAATCAACTAATAAGCTTGACGATTTTGGATGTTGAATAAGCACAAGAAAATAGAACTATACGACTTAATAAATACCTTTAGCAGTTGTATTTGCTGCTGCAAAATTGATACATCACCTGAAGCATCCTCGTTCACTTTAGCCTAGAAAAGTAAAAGTGTACTTTAAAAAACTTAAGGACTTTCAGTGATCAAGCAAAGTTTAAATTTGGATAGAGTCCATACATTGTTCTGAATAAGTTTTGCACGTTGTGCAAACTTTAGAGTGCTTAGGGTCTCATTGGCAGAGCTGAATAGAACAAGCATAAAGCAAAAATTAGACCAATAAGATTAGAATATTATACTGAAACACTTTTTGTGTGGCATACCAACTAGATGGGCTAACATTTGCAATAATTGTTGTTTTTGAGTTTCCACCGAGAGAATCCTATATCCAATTTGGAACAACAAGGTTTACTTCATAAGTGATGTTAAAAGATATTTTAAACATATGAAATCTAGTGCGTATGAGTCCTGGGTTCTGACCTGAAGGAGAAAAGTTAGCCTGGAGTCCCTGTATGGAACATGTCTCTGTTTCCCTTGTGCCAAATCCACTAAAGACATTATCACCAGTCTACATACCCAGATACAAAGAACAATGTAAACAAGGGAGTACATGAAACGGAAATCTCATTCATCACTTCAAGCAAACCTTTAAAAAGCATCACATTAAATATCTGGAAATATCTTTGACATTTTAGAAGCGAAACTAATCATTTCATTCGAACTGTCAAAATCTGCATATTCAAGTCACTAATTTTTACTTTTAATTTGTAGTGCACTTAAAGAATAAGACATATCAAGGATTTTCCTGCAAGGGAGGTGAAGAAGTTCCTTTTAGACATTGCTCCACCTATTTACTGAGGTAATGAGTTGCCACTTGCCAGCCAGATTATAAGCAAGTTAGCAATAAACTACCACATTAACTATTAAGACTCTAGAGATTTTGTCTTCTACAATGTTGGGTTTGTTGTAGTTATCTGTTATTGAATACTCAGTGATTGACCACTAGATCATAGAGTGAAGTTGTAGATACAACCTTTCAGAAAACAGAGATAAGGTTACATAAATCTTCCTTGCTTAGACCCAAATGATGTATGAATCTTGTACACTAGGTCCAACCACAAATTTTCCTTAACATTTTGTTTTAGGCCCCCTTTAATTTTTGGACCGACATCATAACTCATAACTAGGTCCACTTGGATATCCTATAGGACATATAGGCTTTCTCCAATATGTTTGTTGTATAAATCAACTAAAACTAATTATAGTATTATTTGCAAGCTTTCAAAGCGGTAATCATACTCAGATTTTGCAATAGACTTAGAAAGAGAAGAAGAATCAATACAGAAGGAAAGCATAATTATAAAGTACTCAAGCACTTGTATTCGGTCTAAATTCTCATTACCCAAGAGTTGAAAGGGACTTGTTTATGTTTGCTGCTTCTTTCAAACGGTCTCCATCTGCCCCAGAACTTTTCTGCCTAATGAATTTGATCTTTTATTACATGGAAAGGCATAAGATTTGGCATATTCAAAATTTAAGCCAGAAATTACCTTTCAGACCCAGCTAGGTCCACTAAATTTAACCTTCCAAATCTGAAGTGTTTCATAGAATCTTTCTCCCAGCAGCTTTCAATGTTACAAGTGAAAACACTATGTGATCTGCTGCTCTCACTGTTCATATGAGTAGCTGCAATTTTTCTATTGGCTGCCCCCTGTGTAAAATATGAGCATTTAATCATGTTGATACAAGTATTTCTAAAATCTAAACGAAGGTTAAGTGATGGGTCTCACCTGTAGTAAAACCTTGAGAACATCATTAACAGAGCTTACACTGACTTCAGTAAGGTTCTCAACATATACCCCTTTCTTTAAGTCCTCTCTAAGCTATAGCACAAAGTAAAAACTTTAGTCACTGCAACGATACATAGTGTAAAACAGCTATGACAATCTAAGGCAAAGAACAAAATAATTACTTACATGAAGATTAGTTGATGATGGCTCAAGGAGATCTGTGATATGCTCATTATATATCTCTAGAAAAGAACATTTGCAGCTGAACTTCAATCTCTCAGTACTTTGTTTCTCCTCTTCCTTTTGGAACATAGCATTTGTAAGGAACACTTGATACATACACTCACTAATAAGTAATAGAATCTAGTATACTCATCTATATATATAATATTTTACCTCTCTGATTCTATTGAATAAGTACTCAAAGATTCGAGGAGTTATCCCACTATGATCATTGAGTTTTCCATTCATTTGAACTATTTCACCCATCATAGTGTATGTCTTCCCACTTCCTGTCTGCAGCATATGATAGCAATATCAAAACTAAGTTCAACCCCAAGATAATTACTACGTATCAATCAAATGTGGAAGTTCAGCCTTGAAGCATACCTGGCCATATGCAAACATGCAACTATTGTAGCCAGACATACAGTTTTCCACCATGGGCAACCCGGCAACACGGAAAAGCTTTTCCTGCTCAACACTCGCACCAGTTATTCAAATCAAATATTTCCAACCTCTCATTCAGCAATTGGCAAATACAAAAGCATTATAGAACGTAGACAAGCTGTGCTAATGGGTAGAAAAGTAATTAGCACCTGTGATATGGTTTCACAAGCTACATGATCAAAGGTGAATCTGGTTTCAGGGTGGCCAAGCCAAACTAAAGTCTGTGCACTCTCCTGCCTCAAGCATCTTCCATATCCTTGCGACACTTTCTCAACATCACTTAATGGTCTAATTCTAATCAAAACCTGCACAAAGTATCGCCGCAATTATTCAAGTACTGTCAGTGTTCATTGCTACGGTAACTGAATTTTCCCCCTAAACTCCGAAATCAAACCTGCACGTTGTGATCTTTCCAAAACGAAGGGTCCTCAACGAGCTCAAAATGTGGCACCTCAACTGAAGTCTCACAGTTCACGAGCGGAATCCCTCTTGAGACTCTAGACGTCAAATTACCCGCCTTCCCTCCAGTGTGGAGAGCAGATCTCGCTCCAGAAGCACCAATGTTTGAAACCCTCCTTGCAGGAGTGCTTTGAGCTGAGCTCGTCTCCAAAAGAGCTTTCCCTTTATTCGCATGACCCGGGGTCCCATTTCTATTATACGAAATGGCATGAATATCCGATGCGTCTGCTCTCTTGTCCACAGACCTGAAGGATCGAACCACTTCAGGTTTTCCCCTGGGAGTCGGTTCCAGTTCCTGGCATTGAGATGGGTCTGGAATGGAGTTGAGAGGTGTTCGTGGCGGAGGCAAAGGAACTGGGTTCAACAAGTCATCGAATCCATTCTCGTTGGATTCAAATCTGGATGAATTTGCATCGTACCTAGCAATTGACTGGACAGATGGAATCTCTTTTGACATTGCTGAGCATCAAATCCTTAATTCCAGCTTACTCTTTTGCTTGTCTTCTAGAGAAGAATTAGGAGATTTGAGCATAGAAATTGGAGGGCGATAAGGATAGGAAACACGTGGACTCGAAGGTGAAGAAAATGTTTTGATGTTTTTAATGGCAAACGCTCTCAGTATCTCTGGGGAAATGGAAACTTTCTGCAGCTTGAAAGCTTGAGAGTTGAGACTTGAGACAGACACAGTGAAGAAAAAGAAAAGGTTATCCCGCTAGTTTTCAAATTCAATAGCAGATAGAATCTAGCCGGGATCATCCTCTCCCTTTGGGCCCACCGGCTATCCTTTTATTCAAAATGTGTTTACTGATGTTCTGTTTGAGTGGAGAATGATAATAACATTAGAGCGGGCAATTACTTCAATCCCACTGTTTTTATTGAATGTTTACTTAGTTAAAATTATGAATCCGGTGAAATACTCCAAAGTTCAAACGTACTTTAAAAACTCCAACATTTGTTATACACGTAGTATACTAATAAGGCTATGTTTGGCAAACCTAGATGAAAAGGTAGCTGAAAGCTGAAAAGTAGCTGAAAACTGAAAAGCTATAAGCTCAAAGCTGAAATCTGAAGAGCTGTTCTGCAAAGTGTTTGGTAAAATTAGCTTTTTGATAAGCTGATAAATGTAAAAAGACTAAAAATGACATCTTCATACAATTTAAACAATTTTAAATTTAAATAAGTTTGTTTATATATTAAAATATAAAATAATGAAATTAATATATTTAAATAAAATATAAAGTAAGAACATATATTTGAAAATATATAAAATAAAAAAAAATATTTATAATTCATAAGATGAGTTCATACAAAAATTAATGTTCAAACATAAATATCAAACTGAAATTACAACAAAGCATAATGAAAAGAAAATGTCAAAAGGGTTTTAATTGGGAGAGGTAAATAATGTCATTTATTTAAAATAATAAGGATAAAGATGGAAAAAAGTTAAAAAGCTACTAGCTTATTTTGAAAAGCTACCCCAAGTAGCGTTTCAAAATAAGCTCTTATTTTAAACTACTAGTTTATTTTGAGAACATTACCAAACAGAGCTTATAGCTCATTAATAGCTTAAAATAAGCTATAAGCTCCTAAATAAGCTTTGTCAAACAGAGTCTAATTAAATATAAAGAAATAAGGGTGAAATAAATCATCTAACTACACACAAAAATGCAATTGGATCATTGAATTCAAAAAAGAAAAATACAATTAAATCCTCAAACAATGTAAAATAATGCAATTTAACCTAAAATGACCCGGTGACTTGATAACATGCTACCGAATTTTAAAATATTTTTTAAAACTTTTATTTTCATAAATAATTTAACATGCAATTGCGGGTTGCCTTCTCCCGTGAGAAGGCAAAGTTTTTTTAATTTAAAATAATAATTTAATTTAAATTTATTAAAATAAAATTTAAAATTATTTTAAAATTCGATAATTGTCACGTCAGCATGTTACCAGGTCATTTTAGGTTAAATTGTATTATTTGAGAACTTAATTGTAGTTTTTTTAGTTCGATGACTGATAAAGTGAATTAATGTTAGATCAGTAATGTGTATATGAAATTTGTATAAACTCTATTAAATGTACGAGGAAATAGTCATTTCAAATTGTAGAGAGAAAGAAGCTTATTTTTATTGAATTCCCTTCTTAAATCTTAAAGGGAGTGTGTGTTAATGTGTTATACACTTCGGAGGGAGAGAGAGATGAGGAGAAGATGGGAAAATGGTTCCTTTGCCAAAGGGTCAAGTGCCCTTATATAGGCCTAAATGCTTACCAGTCGACTTTGACTTTGACCCGAATTGTTTGACTCAAATCTAACTACAAAACGGGAGGTAGACATATAGGGATGTCCAAATCAAAAAATATTTCCTATCAATGGCCCAATTACATTTTATTGTGTAGTTGGATGGTCTATTTGACCCTTATTTCTTAAATAAATTAGACATTTAAACTTGAGCAAATCTCATTTTTAATTATTGACTATTATGGTATTGTCATATTTATTATTTAGTCCTTCTATTTTATTAACTTTTATTTGTTTGACACAATTAGTTTTCTTTTTAAAATTTTGTTGCTTTATCATTTAACTCATATGATTAATACTAGTATTTCTACGCGCGATGCGCGAAAGTTCATGCCTAATATTAAAATATTAATATATATATAATAATAATTAATTTTTTTTAGTTCTAATTATATATACAAATATAGTATATGTATTTTACACACACATATATGATTTACCATGTATAGAAATTTAATTAAAATATAATCAACCATTAAATTAATTATATAATGATTTTACTAAAATGGAATAGGAAAATGATATGATAGATATAGGTGTATGATAATAATGATGGAGTTAAAAACTAACGGTGTTATAACGGTGTAAGGGTAGTTTTGTATAACAACAATGTAGTAGGGACAATTTTGTCTAATAACATTGAAGTGTACAACATTTAAAGTAAAATGTACAAATTTATTAGCATATAGAAAGAGGGACATAAATCAATGATATAACCTTGATTGAGACTTATTAAGTTTTTAGATGTAATTTAATCATTCAATTAAAAATTTTGGAGAAGAAATTGATGGAGACATGGGAGTTAGGACCCCAGGGGTTCATTTTATTAGGAATTGAAAGTCATGGCCCAAATGGGTGAGGTGTTGACCCAATAATAATAATTGAAATCTATTAGGCTAATGGAATAAGGAAGCTCGGAGCAAAATAATATAAGATGTGCTATCATAAAGGTTCAAATCCACAACCTCCCACATAAACTACATAGCTAACATCATCGGTGCATCGTGTTACAAAACCTATGAGCTATGATTAGTATTAATGAAAAAACTCACGACCATGAGTTCGATCATTAGCGTGGTTCCATAATGCTTAAAATTTACTTATTTTGACATGTACGGGATGTATACAAAGGGACTGGCAATTATTTTTTAGGGACTATTGACATTTTCTCTCTATAACTTCTCTCCACTTGGAATAGAGTTAGATTAGGTAGATTATATTTCAATTCAGTATTGCAATTCAATACAAGCATGTATCTTCGATATACATTGGATCAAAGCTAAGTCTTCATTACCTAGAGTATGATTGAGTTTGCTCTTGTCATATATGCTTTTTGTGAATTCCACTACATAAATGGATAATGTATTTATGAATTAGTTAGGTTTTTTATTGTATGATATTGCTTTGGTTGGTTTATGGCCGTATTACACTTGAGAGTCTAGGAGGTGTGTTGTTGCTATGAAAATAGAACATCACTATAACCACAATACCCACAATTCCAAATTTGCTTTGAGAACCTATTACTAGATACCAAGATTTAGGATCATTGAGAATCCAAGCAATCCACTCAGAAATAAATCATAGTGATAACAATGATAAAATAACTATATAAATGATTAACAATAAGGAATGTAAATAGGAGAATGGATCAAGGATAACCACCTCCTAAGTGCACAAAACAGTCCAATAAGATTGGGGGAAAACACCTATTCAAATAGGTTAGCCACAATGCGCATTAGAGTTCTAGATCTCCCGATCTTAGAACTAGAGTAAAGAATTGCCTCATTATCATGACGCTACAAATTCCAAACTCTTAAGCTCATAGGCATTATTGGGTCCCAAATCCCATTTATGTCGAAGATGAGATTGGGTTGTGAAGAAAGAGGCTTGAGTTCCTCACCCAACTTTCATTTGTGTGGTTTACTCTCTAAAAATAAGTCAATAATCTTTGTGCGCATCAAGAACCAACTACATTCAAACACAAAGTTCTTCACAATAGTGAACCCTAGAATTTAGGTCTTTCCCTCTTTATACAAGTTCTGCATAACTATCACTTAGGAAGGAAATAAATCCACAATCCAAACTCCAAAACCAATTACTCACACATTATATAAGCAAATAACACAAGAACATCAAATATGTAAACCATGAGCATGAATATAATATTAAACAATAACAATAAATCCACAATAAAGCTAAGATCCAAAATATTTAAGTAAAGAAAGCTCAAGATAATAATAATCTAAACTAGGAATAACAAGATTAAAGCTAATTAATATATGAAAGATAGAAGAAAATAATGAAAAATTAGCTAAAAACTAAGAGATTTCTACTATTTTGCTAATGCCTTTTGCCCTTGGCTGCTACTATGATTTTATTCCTTCTAAAATTTGAGTACAAAAGGGAGAAAACAATTTAAATAGTTACTCAGGGGTCCCATAAAACAATGCGAAAAATCGCAGGTCTAGGAACTATGCAACGCAACTCCAACTTACAGACCTATTTTAACCCCTTTAACGTTAGAAATTGATTTTGTGGTATTCATTAAAGTTGTAGCCCTTTGACTTTTCTTTTAATGGTGCAATAATCACTTCGTTTGGACATTTCTAAACTGAGATATGGTTCAATTATCGAACAGTGGTCAATCTGTGTGATAATTTCAATTTCCTTCTCTTTTGTTCCACTTTTGCTTTGGTTTCTCTAAGTGATCAAGACCATTGGAGACAAGACTCCTTGGGGCCATTGCCAATGAAGTTCTAATCTTCAATTGGTGACCACATCTACAATGGATAATGAGAAACTTTTTCCCAAATTCATAGTATTCATTACCATTATTTGAAGAAGAAGAGAAATTACTCATACCTACATAGTAGATGGAGAATGGGGCTCGAAATCATCGTTATTCTCTTATCATTTTCGTTCTTTGCTTACCGTTTGTGTTCTTTGCCTCACATTGGCAAAATAGGGCGAAGTAGCATCGAAAGTAATGGCCGATCAAGTGAAATATCGCAATTCCCAATTCAGACATAACATGGAATGATGATTTTGCCCATTCCAATTAAGAATAATAAGTAACTTAATTTATTCCGGTCACATTTGGCCGACAAATTGATCGACGTGACCAAAATTGATAAAAAAATGCATAGTCAATGTACAAAATTAACAGTTTTAAAAATTGTGAATAACAATTAACACTACTCCAATAGTTAGTGGACCAAAATGACAATTTACTCTAATGTAAAATTAAATTTTTAGTTATAAAACATAATGTAAATACAGGGGGTCACATTGTGTGAGACCGTCTCATGAATCATTATTCGTGAGACGGGTCGGGTCGGGTCGAAACAACATGCAAATGTCATACTTATATGCTCAAATATAATACTAATCAGGAATGCAATTTTTCTTACTTATAAGAGAAAAAGTATTAGATTTTTCATAATAAGTAATGTTGATAAGTGTCTCTTACTTATAAGAGAAAATATAATACTTTTGAGCAAAAATGTAGTACTTTTAAATCGAAATATAAAAGTATTGTATTTTCCCTTAAAAGTATTAAATTTACTTTTATAAGTAACAAAATTTTTATTCCTAATCAGTATTACATTTGAGCATATAAGTATGACATTTGTGCGTATAAGTATTACATTTTCATATTGACCCGACACGATCTGACTCGTCTCACGGTGAGACAATCTCACACAAATTTTTCTTAAATACAGGTGATAAACAAACCATCTCATAATCCCTATGGGGAACAAATATTGCTTACACGGTCGTTTTACACTCGAGTAATTAGTATCACGTAACACGAAATGGTTATCACATATTGTTGTCATTATTATAGGCAATTGTCCATATCTCTCAACTCCCAAGTGAAGGGTAAAAAACAAATAGGAAAAAAAAAACAAAGAGGAAAAAAAAAAAATCAAGAAAGAAACAAATTGACCATTGTTCGGCTTTCGGAATGCCCCGTTTGACTTGAACAACTGAGCAAGCTTCCGTTGTTTAACTTTGGTGTGTCGTTGTCTGAGTTCGTCGACGGGAGCTGAAGGCCGGTGCTGTATCGGTAAACCTAACGGAGTGATGGGACGTCTCTTTGGAACCACCATTTCTCTTCACTAGACCCTCCAATTATATAGATCTGCTTTCTAAGACCAGAGGAATTGCCCTAGCAGTGCTAGCTGAACAAGGTAAAATCCCTTCTCTCTAACCCCTCATTTTCATTTGCATATTATCAAGCCCGACTCAGATCTCGTGCATCTGTAGTATTTTCTCCGGCTCTGTAAAGAGCATTGTGCTATTTCTCCAACTTCTTGGCCAGCTTCTCAGGGATGCGCTGGTTTAGGGTATAAAGATACATCAAGGCTTTTGGCATGTATATACCCCCATTTTCACCTCATTTGGTTTTGTGGGGAGCTGGGAGCTGATGTGCATTGCCTATTTGCCTCCTAACGTTAACAAATGCTTTCCTACCAAACCGAATCGTTGTTAGTGTAGTACTAATTCGCCAGCTCCTTATTGCTTTGCTTTATATTTAGCATCGAGCTCCTTTTCCAGGCAATGGAGAGTTCTTCGTCAAATGGATATAGGTTTCGGAGAATTCCACGCCAGACCTTTGCGGCTGTTCTGAATTTAGACCCGCTGGTGAGTTTTAAGTTTCTCTCTTCCCCCCGCATTCTTTTTCAATCGGTTTTCCCCTTGTATGTTAATCCCTTGTATAGTGATATTTGACTATCTCATCGATGGACTTTGCATGTTTTATTTGGAGGGAAATTTGAGTAAAACTTGATAATCATTTTGGTGGGAAAATGTTATTGGGCTGCAGTCTGACTTGAAGAAGGATTTGAAATGCATTATCCATCAGAACCTAAGGAGTATAATCTGTATCTCTGAAATGTGCTAGCTGGGGATCTACTGTTTTAGTCTATAATGATTTTTGCAAGGATTTTTCATGAGCAATATTTCAAAGATTAATTGATTGGCTTGAATAAAATAGTATTCCTCTGTGATTGAGTAGAAAGCTATTCTGCGATGCATTGTTGGCTACTTCCAAATTCCAATAGGTTGCAAAGTTTCTGGTTAAAATGCATAATGTATAATAAGGTTCCTCTCCTGTAATTTATTGAATAGTTTCATCCTACACACCTGGCAAAAGAATAGGGGTCAAATTTAAGTTTTTGACCTGAATGTTGTGGAACAATCAACAATAGATAGAAAGTGACCTGGTAGAGTACCTTAGAGCTAAGTGAGTGAAAGATGTCAAATAGGTCTCTAATATATCATGCTTATATATCTCATAGTAATTAAGCATGGCCTTAGAGGCAGCATTGTGAATGACTGTCACTAGAAGAATTAGGAGTCAAATTTAAGAGTTTGTTTTGACCTGAATGTTGTGGAACAATCAACAATAGATAGAAAGTGACCTGGTAGAGTACCTGAGAGCTAAGTGAGTGAAAGATGTCAAATAGGTCTCCAATATATCATGTTTATATATCTCATAGTAATTAAGCATTGCCGTAGAGGCAGCATTGTGAATGACTGTCACCAATCTGTTTCATGATTCAGAAACCACTAGTCTAGAGTAACATGAAGGTTGTAGAATGTTTGTGATGCTGCTAAGAATAGATGCATTATTAATTGTCATCCTGCACTCTACTCCAGATATCAGTCTTATGTTGCTAACCTGATTGGATTTTTCTTTAGATTTCATCGAAATCAAGTAGGTGCACTTCTGCTTTTTTCTGGGTTGCTTCCCTATTTATGGGTAAAGACAAGTAGGATAAATTTATAGGTTGGTTCCCTATATTTTGTTTTGGCTTATTTGAAATGAGAGGAACAAATGAGTTTTTGAATGTCATCAATCCTCAGTCCTCAATCAAAATTGAAGTGCGTTTTTTTTGTTTTTTTTTGCATACTTTTTTCCTTTGAACTTAATGAGTGCCCTATTAATGCTCTTTCATTGATTGATTTGTTAGACGTGGTCAAACATGTATACTGTTTTTCATGCTGCTGTTTTCTTTTGCTTTATAATATGTCAATATTTGTATTTTGGCTGGGTGGTTGTGAGGTTACCTAATTGTTGTCTTCAATATTACCTCTCTACTTATAGAAAAAAAATGATACAATTTTTATCCTTATGCTTTACTGTAATCATTGTTGTTAAGGCATCGCCTAGGAGTCCAGTGCCTACCGAGCTCGCCTCGCCTTACAAAAAAAACCCCTACTAATACGTAGCTGGGAGCCTGAGACACTGACTCACCCCTCCCAACCTTGCCTTAGTGGTTGTTTACTTTGTTTTATGGCAGGTTATGGTTGAGAATGAAGATAACCCCAATTATGATCCATCAACGGATCCTAAAAGGAAGCCTAAATCTAAAGACCCATGCTGGAAATGCTAAATTATTGCATAATTTAGTACTTATTGTTGAGATTTGAGAATATGTTTATATGCTAAAATGCTAAACTATGAATTGATACACACACACACACACTCATTGCCTAGGAGACCACCTAATCTCCTAGGTGACTAGGCGGTCGGTGGCACCTTGCCTTGAAAGTCCGCCTTAACAACAATGACTGTAATATCTTTTTAATTTCAATTTTTACTTTTTCTTTGATAGGTAATTTTCTTTTCTTAACTGATCTTTTTCATCATGAATGCAGCTTGATGAAAAGTTGGAGCAGTGGCCCCATTTAAATGAACTTGTTCAATGCTATAGAACTGATTGGGTAAAAGATGATAGTAAGTATGGTCATTATGAGAGCATTGGCCCTACTTCATTTCAGAGTCAGATATTTGAAGGTCCTGATACAGATATTGAAACAGGTAGGATGAACAAAACTGGTGGTGGCTAGGGTGCCTTCATCTAAATTTTGTGTTAAGTGGATGTATGGTCTGTTAAGTGGAACCTTTACACGAAACTCATAGAAAACAAGTACATAACTTGCTGAGGAAAGTTAGTGTATCTTCTTCAGCATCTGGGGATTGGCCTTTTCAATTTCTCATGAAGTAGAGTCTGATTTCCTGGGAAAACTGCTTGCTAGCCTCTTGATAGATATCTCATGCTACCAAAAGTTTTATTTAAGTGGACTTTGCATCTAACTTATTTTTTATTTGCTGATGTATCTGAATACAACATACCTAAAGGATTCTCAGTGTGCAGTAATGCTATGTGCATTTTTTTTTAAAATTAATTTTTTATGCAACCCTACCAGTTCTTAAGTTTTAGAGTGTTTGCAGAGATGCATCTTGGCAATGCAAGGCAAACTAAGATTGATGATTCTTTTGAGGGAGAAAACCCAAGTACATCAGGGGCACAGTTGACTGAGGCTAGCTTGTCTGATTTGTCAAATGCCAAAGTCTCTAAGGTTGTTCCTTACATATATCACAAGTATATTCATAGATGTAATACACTTTTATGTCTTTCTAACTGTCTAAATAATTTACTTGCAGCATTTTGGTGAATCTCCTTTGCCTGCTTATGAACCAGTTTTTGACTGGGAAAATGAAAGGTCAATGATTTTTGGGCAGAGGATTCCAGAAGCTCATATGTCCCAATACACTAGGTTTTACAATTAGTTTTCAACTTTCATTTGTCTTCATTTCTCTTGCTTTGAAGTTTCTTATTTGGCATGTTTTTGTAATTGTAGTGGACTAAAGATTGCTGTCAGGGTTCTATCCTTGTCCTTCCAAGCAGGATTAGCTGGTGGGTCTGTAATTTTGATTGTGAATACCATTATTAGTTTGTTTTCTACATTTCATCATTGTTTATTTATTTTTTGCACTTTCAAGCAACCACCATTTCTTTCTCTGAGTTTCTGAAGTTTTCTTGTAGAGCCGTTTTATGGGACAATTTGTTTATATAATAGGGAGAGAAGAGAAAAACTTTCCGAAGATTTTCTTTTCCGAATATTGCCAGCTGAAATGCAGGATGTAAGCTTGCCAAAGTTTTATATATAATACATGTACATACTACATGCTAGCGGACAAACACACACATATACTGTTTTGCATGATTTTTAAAATCTAATATTTATTTCTAATGGGTCTTACAGTGCAAGCTGACTATTATTCTGTTCCTTGTGATGTCATTACCAGGCAAGCACTTCTTATGAACGACGTGCTGTTTTTCATCTAGATGCCCCATCAGCATCAGTTTGTCTGTTAATCCAACTGGAAAAACCTGCCACTGAAGAAGGCGGGGTGACCCCCTCTGTATATTCACGAAAAGAATCAGTAAGCATTGTCCCTTAAAAAAAAATCTAAATATCTAATCAAGAAATTGCTTTTGTCTTTGTTGAAGATAAACATAAAATATTGTATATCCTCACTAATAACTTAAGCTTATAATTGAAATATAATACATCGTTCAATATGATGTCAAAGAGTAGGTAAAATGTCTTGGGTTTGAATCTGAAGTGCTACATTCCATCAAAATGTATTTGGCTCATACTAAAAAATAGTTGTGTGTGTGTGTGGGGGGGGGGGGGGNGGGGGGGGGGGGGTGCTTCGAGGATCACTAAAAGCTTATTGCATTAGTTCACTTACCTGCTGTTTGACATGTCTATTAAGTGTTGTCATCCCATGTTGAGAAGTTGTGGGTGAAGAAATGGACAGAGATGATGATACTTTATCATCTTACTATTAGACAATGTGCCTTGCAATCTTGTGTATCATTGATCATTGAAATTAATCAGGTTCTGCAGCTTTGTTGTGATAAATAATAATAATATGCAGAATTACTGATGCAAGAAAAGTTCCTTTCTTAATATTTTTTATTATCTGAAAATATATCTAAAGCTTCTTTGAGGAGTACTTTATTTGGCAAACTATTATAATGAAGGTATTGAAGGAGTCAGGAAATTTTTGTTGGGGTTTCTGGGTGTGATATTCTACTGTAATTCTGTGTGCTTGGCTTTTGGTTCACTTGTGGCATTAATGCTTTATGCAATTATGCCCTATGCCTATTTGATGATAAGATCTTGATCACTTTACGAGCTCTGAACTAATTTCTACCTAAACAGGTTCATCTGACTGAGAGAGAGAAACAGAAATTACAAGTATGGTCTCGCATCATGCCTTACAGAGAGTCTTTTGCCTGGGCCATCATCCCACTATTTGATAGTGGACTTAGTGCTGCTGTCGGTGGGTCTAATTCCCCTAGCAGTCCCCTTTCAACAAGCATTTCTGGTTCTAGTTATCAAGAGGGTGGTGTGGAGCCAATTGCTAAGATCACATCAGATGGAAAGCTTGGATATTCAAGTGGAAACTCTATTGTTGTTGAAGTGTCTAATTTAAATAAAGTTAAAGAAGGCTACACAGAGGATTCACTGCAGGTTAACTCAATATGCTTCATTTATTATCTCGTGCTCTCTCTTCTACTTGTCCACACATTTAAAAAGTACTTGGTGTTGCCCGTAAGGGCAGCTCAAGTGGTAAGAGAGTTACACCTGCAGCCGAGAGGTCGTGGGTTCGAACCTCAAGCCCTTGGGTTTGAGCCGGTCAGCTATGGGTGGGTAACTTGGGCTGGTTTACCTCCTTGTGGTCCTTGCAAGGGTTTACTCACTACTCACACAGTCAGGAGTGGGGTTTACCTCGTTAATCCAAAAAAAAAAAGTACTTGGTGTCTTAATAGTGTCATTTAGAAGGTAAGGCTTGTTGAGTGGAAACAGTCAAAGGCTTTAGTGTTTCTAGTCTAGAGGATATAAGGAGGAAAAACAATTCTTCTTTAATGGTGAACTGGGTGGCGATAGAGAGACTTGGAAGTCAGGGAAACATGACGATTGACATGGAAACTATGGATGTGTTGAGTAACTGGAGAGCTTTTCAGTTTTCTTGAAAAATGGAAACCAGAGTTTTCTGCTAAAATAAACTGTTTCCCAATACAGAAAATTGGAGAGTTCTCCATTTTTTTAAACTTAACAAACAACTTATTCGAAAACACTTTTACTTTTTTCAAAATTCTCCAAATACTACAACACACATAACTCATCATCACCATTACCATTACTTAAATGAACTTCTACTCCCCATCTTCACCTACCTGCCTGTCACCACGCCCACCACACGCCCACAACTGCCTTTATTACAATCATCACTTCCTTCCACCCACCATCGCATGCATACCTACTACCACCCACCTATTAATGTACCCTAAACCTAACTGCCTATACGGCTATACCATGCACACTACCGCCACCACTACCTTCATTATTATCATCGCTTACTTTACCCCACCACTATTTGTCTATCTTCACCCCCACTTGATAAAATGTCACTAATATTTATATATGAAAAAAATTGGAGCTTGAATGATTTCGTATTTTATAAATTGAAAAATAATTGAAATTGATCACATTTTCTAGTCTTTTGATGAAAAATAGAAACTTTGCAAAATTTTGGAAAACTGGAGATGAAAAGTAGAAAACATTTTCTTTTTGCTAAAGAGGCCCTATGGTTCTTGAAGAGAAATGCATTCTAGATTTCTAGCTCAAAGGAAAAAAAGAAAAAAATAATATAGAACCACACGTCCACACATATTCACTTTCTCAGAGGACTTTTTGACCTTAAACTGTATTTTTGCTTCTTTATCTATAGAAACCTTAGGTTCCTATTACTATTAGTATTACATGCGTTTTTTCTATTTCTTGTCATGAAGCCCATATACTTATGTGTATTTTGTATTTTTCTTCTACTTATTTGCTCCTCCATTAAAGATTCCAACTAATAATTCACTCCTTTTTTGAAAATATTTTGCTCAAATGCTGCAGGATCCTAAGCGAAAGGTTCACAAACCAGTTAAAGGTGTGCTGAAACTGGAAATTGAAAAACTGCAAACTAATTCTGTTGATTTTGAACACATGGAAAGTGGGAGTGTGACCTTTGATTCTGTTGAAAATGGACCTCTAAATGCCTTTTCTAAGTCAAATTCCTTTGAGAGGAAGGAGCTAACTAGAAATGGATCAGTTGGCAATGAAAATCCAGATGTTGCCTCTGCTGATGTAAGTTTTTTATATTGCTTCTTCTGAAAGCATTTACAAGCACAGACGGCACAGTTATTACAAGATGTTTTTTCAGAAAGGGCACTCAACTGACTAATTATATAGGCAATCTCATTAGAAAGTTCTATAATTTGTTTTTAATATTAAAGTTTTGTTTGGAATTTTATTAGTGTATAAAATTAACTATTTGAATTTACAGTTTGAAGCTTTTGACTTTCGCACTACAACAAGGAATGAACCGTTCTTGCAGCTTTTTCACTGCCTCTATGTCTATCCCTTGACTGTAAGCATGAGTAGGAAAAGGAATATGTTTATACGGATTGAACTCAAAAAGGATGATGCGGATATTTCTCATCCACCTCTTGAGGTTTGTGTATATGACAATACTTTCAAGGCAGATTTCCTTCTGGACTGTATATATCTTGGTTTTGAAGTAATTTAACAGTTTTCTTCATGGACTGAGCCCTGAGGTGTAGTTGAGTTTTGAGTTAATAATATTGTCACAGGCAATGCATCCTAGGGCGCCAGGTGCATCACTTCAGAAGTGGGCTCATACGCAGGTTGCTGTTGGAACTAGGGTTGCCAGCTACCATGATGAAATTAAAGTTTCTCTGCCTGCTATTTGGACACCAATGCATCACCTTTTGTTTACATTTTATCATGTTGACCTTCAAACAAAGCTTGAAGCTCCAAAGCCAGTGAGTAGTTTTTAGAATTTCAAGGAGAATGTGATCCTACCATGCCTTGCAATTATACTTTTTCTAGGTTTAAATTCTCTAATCTAGTTTGTCAATCACTCAATCCATATTGCCAGATCAGGCCTAGCATCAATAAAAGCTTCCATGTCCCTCAAAAAACAATTATATGTTTAATTCTCTGTAATGTGCAATTTATTGTTTTTTAAAATTCATTTTTGCAGGTAGTAGTTGGATATGCATCACTTCCACTATCCACTCATGCTCAGTAAGTTTCTTTTCTTCAGGTTCTGTTTTTGATCTTTGACTATATCATGCTTTATCTCCCTATTCTTCATAGAATATAGCGAGCTTGAATTAAATGTAGTAAACCTCTTTCTTAAAAGAATTTAGTAATTGTGTTGCTGCTTAACTTTGTTCCTTCTGATGATTCCCATTTTTTATGCAAGTTTTCTCTAATATACTTGACTAATGTACTATAGTACTGGTTCAAGTTAAGAACTTTTTCAAAGAAAGCATGCATTATTGCTCAAATCTCCCTTTTTAATTCCCATTTCTTCTTTTCAACTGGTGCTTGGTGTTAGGGTCGAGTAACTTGTGTAGCTTTGGAAATCAACTCAGATTTGATTGGCATGTCTTTCTGTTGTTTCTAACCAAGTAGCAGTAGAATCCCCCTGTTTCTTAACCTCATTGGACTTAAATATAGCTTTGAAGAAAGTTTTCCTATCTAAAACCATTCTCACTTACTCTCTCTAGCAGTATTATTGCGAAATCCTATACCTTGTAATTCTATCTAAGGATTTTATTAAATGGCTAACATATGTTATTGTTATTGCCATAAAGCTTGTATATGATACTTCAAGCAAAAAATTATATATGCTTATCTGTGAGAGCTTCCTCTTTTTTTTGGAAGTTCTTTTTCTCTGGGAATAGTTGAGTTCTTCATTTATAAGAGAAAGTGCCTTAAGCACCTTCATAGTGAATCACTCAATGTTCTGAGGAATTACTGGCTATTTTCATTTTTTTTAAAAGATTTTTTTTATTTTTTTTTTATTTTTCCAATGTGTCATTGTTCCTCACTCAACTGTAGAGGAAAATGAGGTTATAGATTCCATAGATACAAGTTAATGGCATAATAGTTTTACTTTAAAAATTTGCATAATAGTTGCAAAGTTACTATAGCATTTCTATTCTGCCGTATGCTTTTTAGCTCTTCTGTTTGTCTCTAACTAATATAAATTTTGACAATTTAAACTCATACTCTAATTCGTATCTTTAAAGACAAGTTTTATGACTTTGTGTTCCTTAATTCAGGCTCAAATCTGAGATCTCCTTACCGGTTATGAAGGAGTTAGTTCCTCATTATCTCCAAGACAGTGGCAAGGTGTGTCTTCAGTAGTTTGTTGGGTTCCTTCTTTTCCCCTGCAAGTCTTTGGACTGCTGTCCAGCATATTTAATTAGACTTACTCTTCATTTTTTTTTTCTCTCCCCTCATTTCCCTCATCAACTTTGATGAACTTCTGCTTTAGGGCACCAGGGTTCATGATATTATATGCATTTCTTATGACTGTCTCACTTTTATTTTCTATTCTAACACCCCAAAAAGTTATCATAAGTAGGCTGCAAATTCATTGTAGTCATGTAAACTCTTCTTTTATGTCCCAATTCTGTTGGATTTTTTGCATCTGTTTAGGTGTCCTCATTACAGTTGCTACTGTAAGAATCATTTTGTTCTATTTTTTCTTGCTGACTTGTATATCAATTCATCTTTGCTCCTGAGTCCTGAATCCTTTCTCAGGAGAGGTTTGTTCTTGCTAACTTGTCTATCAATTCATCTTTGCTTCTGAATTCTTTCTCAGGAGAGGTTGGATTACATAGAGGATGGCAAGAGTATTTTCAAGCTCCGCTTACGACTATGTTCCTCTTTATACCCTATCAGTGAGCGAATTAGGGATCTTTTCCTTGAATATGACAGGCACACTCTTCGAACAAGTCCACCGTGGGGATCTGAGCTTCTTGAGGTACATGTTTATTTACTTGGACACAGACATATGCTTGTCTGTAGCTGTACCCAAATTTATGGATAATACTACACACCCAGGCATGTCCGTAGATACATGGGGCTCACCAGATGCACTACACTCACTATTCACATGCGAGCATTTGGAGTTCTCAAGTTAAGCTCTAATGATCATGAAATGAATAATAGTTTTTTCTCATTTCTTCTTCATTCTAAGGAGTTGTTGAACACTTGAACTGAATAATAATGTTTAAGTGGTAGATTGAGGAAGTGAATAAAGTGTTTTGACAGTTGTGAAGAATTCAGAACTGTCCTAAAATCTTCTTAAAACAGTGTCTTGTTGATATTAGGTATATAAAGGAGTTGAATTATAACCTGAACACTAATAAAGCTACTTTCTATCAAAAGATAAATAACTATGGAGCTATCATCCATGTGCAGTTGGTATATCCGTATATGGTTGTTATCTTGTCCAACTTGCACATAACAAATGAAAAGACTTGCTATAGACGAATGGAGTCAATGGACATACTGTTCTTTTACAGATTTGAAAAGGCTGTAATAATATCCAAAAACTCCGCTTACCTCTTTAACCATCTTTCTTAGTATAATCAGAATGAGGCATCCACAGACGATCTTATGCACTTGAGATACTTTGTCTACAATTATAATTATAATTATAATTATAATTATAGTTTATAGAGTTCTCAGAATTAGTTTAGACTGTATGGTAAAACTAAATAACTAAAAAAACGTTTTAACAAATAGAATCATGATATTATTGTTCTAATCTAGAAACCATGAGAAGGCTACATGCTACACTTCATAACTTTAGAATGTAGTCAATATACACATCCTTAGCTAAATATTAGTTAAAAATTCGATTAGATTTTCAGTTCTGATATATAGTCTATTCATATTATTTTGATTTATGGACTTGAATAAATTATAGAGTTCTCAGAATTAGTTTAGACTGCATGGTAAAACTAAATAACTAAAAAAATGTTTTAATTAATAGAATCATGATATTATTGTTCTAATCTAGAAACCATGGGAAGGTTACATGCTATAGTCAATATACACATCCTTAGCTAAATATTAGCTAAAAATTTGTTTAGATTTGTATATAGTCTATTCATATTATTTTGATTTATGGACTTGAATAAAGGGGCCAGTGGTTCTTTGGGAACCTAAGAGTTACTACTGTAGTCCATTCTTCTCATGGCTTCTCTTTCTATCAGTATTTTTTCTACGTTGAATTTTCTGAAATTTAAGTTGAGGGGCATAGTTAGAATTTGGTGTTATTTAGTTTCTGTCTATGTTACCTTCCTTTATAAACACACTGACAGATGTAAGTGCTTAAACTTTATATTTTCCCAATGCACTTGAATGAATTTTTGTTGTAGTGTATCTGCTGAGTTGTGGAAGAACTAAATAAGAGTATTATTTCTTAAGTTAATAATTAGTATTTACTGGCTTCTCTGCCCAACTTTATGATGAGAAATTAAAATTCTGTAATTCTGTTGCAGGCCATTAACAGTTTGAAGAATGTTGATTCTACAGCTTTGCTTCAATTTCTGTATCCAATTTTAAATATGCTTCTTCATCTCATAAGCAATGGTGGAGAAACCCTTCAGGTTTGCTAACAGAATTTGCTAGTAATTATCTAAATGATTATCTTTGTAAAATAGCTGGCTTCTTTAATTCTTTTATTTTCTTTCTCTTCTTCCTTCATTATTTATAAACTGTTCAGATCCATAATACATTTCTTAAAATCTAAGTCTTAATTTTTTTTTTTATTGCATTTACTTCTTAAGGTTGCAGCCTTCAGAGCCATGGTTAACATTTTAACAAGGTACACTTGTCAATATTTGTAGGACTATTGTTTTCTTTGTGAGTATGGTTAAGAGGAATTGAGATATCACTAGGTGCATCTTGCATATGTGCTTTTGGAGTTCTGGATTTGCATCATATCTTGTTGGGCTTTTATTTTTAAGTAGGGCTAGTTTTCTATGCCTAATACTTGGGCAGTATTTTTTAGGGTGCAGCAAGAGTCAGTTGATGAAGCTGAAAGAAATGTTTTCCTAGTGAACTACGTAGACTATGCTTTTGACGATTTTGATGATCGCCAACCACCAGTTTATCCCGGTCTGTCAACAGTCTGGGGAAGTTTGGCTCGGAGTAAGGTAAGTTTCTTATGCTGTAGCCTGTAGGTTTCTCTTTTGCAAGATATTTTGCATTCATAATAATTCACGTGGATGATTAGCTTTTTGGAGTTCTTGTCAATAAAATATATCAAAGGAAGATGTTGGATAACTTAAAGATATGTAGATTTCTTGTTTACACATGCTGTGAGCTCAAGGGTCATTGGTTTCTTTGAAGAATCATAGTTTCTAAATTGACACATGGCTAAATATGCTGAGTTTCTTCTGTTACCTTTCAAGCGTATGAATACAAGGGCTATTGAAAGCTTTCTATGAGTAGTCAAGTAACAAGTTTTCAATCTATCTTATTTCTTGTTCTACTCTTATCTCTTGCTTAATACATTGACCTTCTGCCTTAGCAGTGGGTCATTGATATTTTCCGTGCTCCATACCTCTCAACTCATTGTTTCTTAACAGAAGAAAAAAACTACTTCGTAAATTGCTATGATGTCATTTACATTTGTTTAATAGTTATGCTTTCAGAGTAGTAAAGCAGATACATATCCACATTTAGACTTAGTCACCTAGATGAATTAATTATGTTTTTTGTTCACTAAGAGATAGCTTGCTACGTAAGTGAAGTTTGGTAGATGAGAAATTCAAGTAATGGTATTGCAAGCTGAAATAGACCTTGAAAGTATTGAAGCACTGAATATTTAAAAAATCACCTCAACCAAATGTTAACATCACATCTTTTAATCCTTGAGAGTTCTCACTTTGTTGCCGAATGCTCTTATGAATTTAAACCTCATAAATTGCATTCTAGGCAAAAGGCTATCGTGTTGGACCTGTATATGATGATGTCTTGGCAATGGCTTGGTTTTTTCTGGAGTTAATTGTCAAGTCAATGGCTTTGGAACAGGCTCGATTATTCTATCACAATATTCCATCAGGTATGTTCTCACTGTGACTGAACACTGTGTGTATCTGCCTTGGCTCTCTTTGTTTGGAGTGGTTTAACAATTCAATTAGTTTTGTCTCGACTCTTATGCATTTGCATTGTGTGAATGAAAAGATGATCTAATTGGATGTTTTGAAAACTTTCACTTATCGATTTCAATTTGAAAGATAAATTAGACCGGTGAAGCATGCTCCATTGCCTGAGATATTAACTTCCGTGGGTTCCAACTGTGAGTTAATGTCATCCTTGGTCTAGTTATGAAAAGTGAGAAAATTTCTTGCAAAGCAGTTTTCCCTTTTTTGCTCAAGGACTATTTTATCTGTGCTAGCCTCTGTTATAATTGAATTTATCCTGTGTTAAACAATAGAATAACAAAACTAAGTATTCGTATATATTTTCTGTGTGTAAATGTACAGGAGAGTAGAGCTATATATACTAGTTTAGAACTAACCCTAGCCACATGTTACTAACACTAAAACCTAGGGCTAAGAGTAAATATCTCAACTAACCCTTATATCTCTAACATCCTGTATTGCATTTTTAGCTCTCTTCTTTCACATTTTGATCACAGGTGAAGATGTGCCCCCAATGCAACTGAAAGAAGGCGTTTTTAGGTGTATTGTACAATTATATGATTGCCTTTTAACGGAAGTTCATGAACGTTGCAAGAAGGGTCTAAGCTTAGCCAAACAGTTAAACAGCAGCCTGGCTTTCTTTTGTTATGATCTCTTGTCAATCATTGAGCCTCGCCAAGTTTTTGAACTGGTATGCGTCATTCTTGGTTCTTCTGGGAATTGACTTTTTTCTTATAACATAGCTGTATTCTGCATCTCTGCTCCATCACATGTGGAAAAGTTCTGGTGCAGATGCAGATTAAAAATTTTCACATGGGATGCATATTGCAATTTCATGCTCATTTGAATTCACCAGCAGGATATTTCCCATTATTTTCATTATTGTTTAATTTATTGCTTACCTGGTAGCCAAGTCATTGCTAGATGGTCTCTTCTCACTATTAATGAATGACCATTTTGCTTTTCAAGTTTGTTCAAGAACTTAAGGTCCTAGGTTCGCTTCTTACTTTCCTCCTAAAAGTCTAGGCTTTGTTTTTAGGAGAAGCATTTTTCCTTCTTCCTCCATTCTTTCATCAACGCCAAACTCATTGTCCTATATATTTCTGTTCCATTTGATAGTCACTTTTTGTTTTGTTTTGCTTACCTACAATTAAAGGCATTTGGCTTGTCTCTTCCTCATCAGGTGTCCTTGTACCTTGATAAGTTCTCTGGGGTGTGTCAATCAGTGCTGCATGATTGCAAGCTAACATTTCTCCAGATATTATGCGATCATGATCTCTTTGTGGAAATGCCTGGAAGGGATCCTTCAGATAGGTAAATTTTCAAATTTGCTTTATCATCCTGTAAATTTTTTAATAGAATATTCACATTAGTCATTTTATGGATAAAATAATCTATTTAGTTATTTCATTTATTTATTTATCCTTTGATAAGTAAAGACATTAAATTAAGCAGGCACCAAGGATATCGCCCTGAATAGAATAATGGATACACAATGGCCTCCAAGCAAAACAAGACTATACAAGCTAAGCATATCTAGGAAGTCACTTAATGGTTTCCCATTAATCCAAAAGAATAATTATATACAACTTTATCTTTAAAGATGTTAAAAGTATATCATAGCCCATCAATGTTCTGTAATTTCTTTTATTCCAGATAAGCTGTATCACAAACATATAAGGATTAAATGCCACAATTGCAATGTAGCAGAGGGTGGTTTGTAGTTAGTTGATACTGCTACTATAGATTCCTTGACTATACAGTCTGTGAATCTATGTGGTCGTTACTTTTCCTTGGAAAATTAAATGCAAAATATGAAACCAATTTGACTTTTCCTTTTCAAAGTATTCTTTTAAAAATGAAAATTTGACCAGAAGATGTTGACTATTCTTTGTTGGATGGATAGCTAAAAATGCAAAATCATGCATTCATCACATGACAAAATCTATTGCTCTAGTTTACAGGTTCTTTGAAAAATCAACCACTTCTGTTCAAAAAAATAGAAATATGAAGTTATTTAAGTTTAAACTTTGGACCTTATAATTCGGATCTGTGTTAGAGTTTCAAACCAATGAGGTACTAAGTGTGACATCCTAATTATCATGGGACTGGTGACCTAATTCAGTCCAAATAGGATGGAAATTTTGAGTACTCCTCCATCAAAATTGTAAAGGATCAAATGATGTTTCTTGGAGCATATTGCTAATAGGAATCACAGCTCACAAAGTCAACCTTGAAATTTGCTGTTCTAATGAGGCTTTTTGTTTGTTGATATTAATTCTCTGAGACTGGCTTTGCTTTATGTGGTTCTGGTGCCTTCATAATCATAACCTATGATTTATAATTGTAGATATTCTTATGTGCTCATTACCAATTATCATTAACTGATCTTGAAAATTGCAGGAATTACCTATCATCTATCTTGATTCAAGAGATTTTCCTTACTTGGGATCATGAAGACTTATCAATGCGGGCAAAAGTGAGCAGTCTGCCATATGTTGATGTCATATTTGTTCTATTAATTCGATTGTCTCTTTGTTTTGTGCAAGCTAAATGTTAATGCAAAAGGGTGCAATTATATTGTCGAGTACAGACTCCTCACTCTGGGATTGCATTGCTTTCATGTATTTGCAGGCAGCTAGAATTTTAGTGGTCCTAATGTGTAAGCATGAGTTTGATGTCCGCTACCAAAAGCCAGAAGATAAGCTATACATTGCCCAGCTATATTTTCCACTTGTTGGCCAGGTGTGACCTCTTTGATAATTTCATACTCGAGTATTTCTGTATTCTATGTTAACTCCATGCCCTGTCTAACTTCCTTGAATTTTATGGTCTATGTTTTTTGAGCTATAAGATCTGGGTATTTTCTTCATTGTGTTCATGCAGGTTCTAGATGAGATGCCTGTATTCTACAATCTGGCCGCAATTGAAAAGCGTGAAGTCCTCGTCATTTTTCTGCAGATAGTACGCAACTTGGATGACTCATCACTTGTTAAAGCTTGGCAGCAAAGTATTGCTCGTACCAGATTGTTTTTCAAACTCTTGGAAGAATGTCTTATGCATTTTGAGGTTGATGCATACACACTTGCTGACAATTCTGTGAAGTTTTGCTTGATATTGACTTAATATTTGTGTTGCTTTCACTTGTCTTGGCTTATCATTTGTGGAATTTGTTTGCCTTCCAGTGTGCTGGTGCTGTATGGCAATCCAAATGTGATTTTAATTCTAAAAATTGTTTGATAATGCCTGATGGTTTATTATGAAAATCTATTGAGTTGGAGGTTTTGGAACATTGTGCAGTTGGACATGAGTGGGTTTGGTGTTCCTGATGAATCCTAAGGTTGTGAGATTCAATGTAGTGCCTTACTCTTATATACCTGCATGCTCTGTAAATTAATAATTGGAAATACTACACTACTTTTTTGCTAAAAGAATTAAGCTACAGTGAAGAGTGGGATAAAAGAAACTAGTTTTTGTTGTCAGGTGGAATATAATCAAAGTTTTAACAATTTTATTTTCAAGGCAATTAGTTTTTGCACATCCAACTACTGATGCATACTCCTGTGTCATTCTTCTGCTGTTATTGAGATAGAGAGAGATAGAGTAGAAATTAATTGGATTTGAGTTACTTTGGAAAGGAAGAGAGAGAGAAACTAAATTGTGAAGTTATTTAGGATAGAAAGAGATGGAGTAAAATTTACTTGGCTTAAATTTATTTAGAAAGTTTAGCTTGAGCCTTGAGGGCTTACTATGAATTTTGCACGTCATAGATTTGAATAGAGAAGTATAAACAATGTTGTTCACTGCAGCTAATTTTGAATTTTCTAGTTGAGTTAGTGGTATTCTGCTGTTGTTGGTGCCTGAGTTTCTTGATACGGGTGTTTCTGACATTTTCTTAACGTGATTGTGCAGCATAGAAAACCCACTGATGGCATACTTGTGGCCAGTAGCTCTCGTAGTGTGGTGGGGGAAGGCCCTGCATCACCAAAGTATTCTGATAGACTTTCACCTGCAATAAACCAGTACCTGTCTGACGCTGCACGACAAGAAGTCAGAGTATGATTCATTTTTATGACATAGAAACACTCATAATGCTGCTCTCTGCCTTTATTCCTTGTTATTTTTATTTTTTCAATTAGCACTAAGCATCTAGACTCTTTAAAATACAGCAGCAGGGAACACCTGAGAATGGTTATTTGTGGCAAAGGGTTAATTCACAGCTAAGTTCACCTAGTCAGCCATATTCTTTAAGAGAAGCACTTGCTCAAGCCCAGTCCTCTCGAATTGGGGCTTCAGCACAAGCATTAAGGGAATCTTTGCACCCAATATTAAGGCAAAAACTGGTAAGTCTTGAACTTAATGGTAGTATGGATATTAACATGCCTATGGCTGCATATATCTTTGCACATCTGTCAGTGTGTGTGCTATAGACAAGTATATGTGCTGTTACTGATGTAATTTCAACCAATTGTTTCTTTATCTATCTATCATTATCTGTTATACACTAGTTTCCATCTGCTAATAACTTCAATACTTTAGGAACTTTGGGAGGAGAATGTAAGTGCAGCTGTCAGCCTACAAGTGTTGGAAGTCACTGATAAATTTTCAAGGACTGCTGCTTCTCATAGCATTGCTACTGATTATGGAAAACTTGATTGTATCACATCCATATTTATGAATGTCTTCTCACGCAATCAACCACTCTCTTTCTGGAAAGCTCTCTTTCCAGTGTTCAACAGTGTTTTTGAACTCCATGGGGCTACTCTCATGGCAAGGGAAAATGACCGCTTCTTGAAGCAAATTGCTTTCCATCTACTACGGCTTGCTGTTTTCCGAAATGACAATATTAGGAAAAAGGCTGTTGTTGGGCTTCAGATACTTATTCGTGTAAGTGTTTTGAATTAAATTAACAATGTTTGAACTATTTCACTCTCCCATGATCCTTCAGTAAAAGGGCTCCCTTTTTTTTTTTCAGAGCTCCTTCTCTTGCTTTACACAAACAGCAAGATTGAGAGTCATGTTAACTATTACATTGTCAGAGTTGATGTCTGAAGTCCAAGTAACACAGATGAAGTCAGATGGAACGCTTGAAGAGAGCGGAGAGGCCCGTCGGCTTCGAAAATCACTGGAGGAGATGGCTGATGAATCTAAGAGCCTCAGCTTATTAGTGGAGTGTGGGCTTCCAGAAAATGCACTTGTTGCTTCTCCAGAAGGATTAGGAGAAAACCGGTGGTCCTGGTTGGAAGTGAAACATCTTTCTGACAGTCTTCTAATGGCTCTTGATGCTAGCCTGGAACATGCCCTTATGGTACATCATGACCTCCTTAATCACCTTAGTACTCAACATTGCTAATCTAGACATGAATATGGTTTGCTGGTTATATGCTCTCAAATTGTGTCCTCTTGCACTTGCCCCTTTCTTTCTACAGGCATCTGTAATGAATGTAGACAGATATGCAGCTGCTGAGAGTTTTTACAAACTAGCAATGGCATTTGCACCTGTGCCAGATCTTCACATAATGTGGTTACTGCATTTATGTGATGCACATCAGGAGATGCAGTCTTGGGCTGAAGCTGCACAATGTGCTGTTGCTGTTGCAGGTGTTGTGATGCAGGTAAAAAAGCTTGGCTTAGTAGTTTCTTTGATCCATTTCAAGCTTTCTTAAACTTCAATTTGTGGGTGGAAGGCCTCCAACTTTCACTTTACATTCTTTGACTATGATGTATTTCCCATACATTGTACTCTGGCAAACCAGAGATATCATCTATGCAAATGATGATGGATGAAGGTGATGCATCTGATGTCCACTGTCCACATATAGGATTTCCGACATCCTTATAACTCAATTTTCATTTAATTAATTCATGGAGTTATTACCTGGTTTTCAAAATCAAAGTCATGTTTTGGTTTGAGAAACTTAAGATAACATTTTCACATGATCAAGTCTAGTAGGGCTTCAATTTGAAATTTACAGAAAATAGACTGCTTCTTGTTGAAACTACATTGGCAATTAGGAGTCAAAGCATGATTACATATATATATATATGTTATGCAGTGATGCTGATTTGAATCTGGACAATTATCCCCAGGCCCTTGTGAGTAGGAATGATGGTGTGTGGAGCAAGGATCATGTGAGCTCATTACGCAAAATCTGCCCCATGGTTAGCAGTGAGATCACTTCTGAGGCCTCAGCTGCTGAAGTAGAAGGATATGGTGCTTCAAAACTAACTGTGGATTCTGCTGTCAAATATCTGCAGCTTGCAAATAAGCTTTTTTCTCAAGCTGAGCTCTACCATTTCTGTGCAAGCATTCTAGAACTTGTAATTCCAGTATATAAAAGCAGAAAGGCTTATGGACAGCTAGCAAAGTGCCACACTATGCTCACTAACATCTATGAGTCAATCCTAGAGCAGGAGTCAAGTCCTATACCTTTCACAGATGCAACATACTATAGAGTAGGATTTTATGGTGAAAAATTTGGGAAGCTGGATAAGAAAGAATATGTGTATAGAGAGCCTCGAGATGTAAGGTTGGGTGACATAATGGAGAAACTTAGCCATATATACGAGTCGAGAATGGATGGGACTACTTTGCATATAATACCCGACTCTAGACAAGTTAAAGCAGAGGAGTTGCAGGCTGGAGTGTGCTACTTGCAGATAACTGCAGTTGATCCAGTGATGGAAGATGAAGATCTTGGAAGCAGACGGGAAAGAATATTCTCACTTTCAACTGGAAGTGTTAGAGCTCGAGTTTTTGATCGCTTTTTGTTTGATACTCCATTCACTAAAAATGGAAAGACTCAAGGAGGGCTGGAAGATCAGTGGAAGCGGCGCACAGTTCTGCAAACTGAGGGATCTTTCCCTGCCCTCGTTAACCGGCTTTTGGTTATCAAATCAGAATCACTTGAGTTTTCCCCAGTTGAGAATGCAATTGGGATGATTGAAACGCGGACAGCTGCATTACGGAATGAACTTGAAGAGCCTCGCAGTTCGGAAGGTGACCAACTTCCCCGTCTGCAGAGCTTACAGAGGATACTCCAAGGCTCTGTTGCTGTTCAAGTGAGTTTGCATGTCCACAATGTACTTAGGATTTTCTTATTGACTATACAGTGATTTACTTTATGGGGATATTCCAATGCTTAATCATTTGCTTGCTGCATGTGTACAGGTGAACAGTGGAGTCCTTAGTGTTTGTACTGCATTTCTTTCTGGGGAGCCTGCAACGAGATTGCGCTCACAGGAGCTGCAGCAACTTATTGCTGCTCTTCTAGAATTCATGGCTGTATGCAAGCGAGCTATACGAGTTCACTTTCGGTTGATTGGTGAAGAAGATCAAGATTTTCACACACAGCTGGTCAATGGATTTCAGTCTCTCACTGCTGAGTTATCTCACTATATTCCCGCAATTCTTTCGGAACTCTAACTTCTTGTAGTAGTGTTGTTTTGTTTGCTTTTAAGTTTTCCTAATCCCTAACTACTAGTGTGTGGGTGTGTGTTCATATAATTTGTATTGCATTGGTTCAGCAATCAGTCTTCTTGTACTTATAATTAGGGGGCACCTGTTTATAATTAGTTGCTTTTTGTACTCCATTAGTATTTTTATTACCAAGTAATTATTATTCCTTTTTGAGCAATTTTACCATTAGACGGAGTATTATTTTGTTTTGTATGGGAAAAGGATGCTCCAAAAACTCATTCTTGTCCAAACACCCTAACCAAGTAAACCATAATCGGCAATAAATAATTCCTATGTTTTTCTTTCACCAAAATATTACTCCGTATTTTTAAAGGAGGATATGGGGTATTCCTCAATAGTGCCTTTCGCTTTTAGCCACACCCACATGCATATGCAGGCGTTTTTTTTTTTTAACCAAACAACTACATTAAACTTAAGCCGCAATATCCAACCCAATAACATCAGAAAGAAAGGGGTGAGGGCCGAGGAGAACCAGGTCCTACAATCACATCAGAAAGAAAGGAAGGGGCGAGGAGAGCCAAGCCTTACAATCAGCTATGAATACAACTTCCCTTGCAAGTGGATTCTTCTTCACAGAGATACAAAGAAAGCAGCAGTAGAATGATGCATAACATGTCTGTCACACAATAATGTATTTTAATAAATTCAAACAAGCCTGTACCATTTCTTTCAATTGCTCATAGGAGCCTGCCTGCCTGCCTAATCTTGGCTGATGCCTTCATTTTTCTAAATTGCCCTTCTAATCTTTTCAATATTGTGCAAGCTCACTATATCACTTTCACATGTTGCTTGGCCAACAACATAAGCAGTAAAGGTCTAACATCTGAAGAATGCCCAAAGGTAGTAGTCCAACAAAAGCTGAAACATATGTGCTTAAATGCATTCACTTGTGCTATTTTTTGGCCAGGCCACGAGGTATTCACTTGTGCTATTGATAACCTTCCACTTCTCAAACTCGGCAGATTTTAACATGAATGAACTAGCATTGCGATGCCCACCACCACCAAATTCCTAACAAAAATCACCATTATGATTTAGAATTATGATTATTGTTATGAACATGGACTCTGAATTATCTATAATCTACTCCGATTTCTTATAAATCATTGGCTTAAATAAGCTAAAACATGTTGTGAAATCGAAAATCCATAATCTTTGCTGCTACAACGTTGATCATGTAACCCATGATCCCAATAATCTGATTAAATAAGCTTAGCTTATAAACAGGAAAAGTTTCTCCTTAAGAGAAAATAAAAGGGCATACTGATCCAAAAAAAATTAAGCCAAACCTGAGAAATGGGAGTTGTATCCTCAATGTCAACACTCCTTAGGCTGATTTTCAACACTTGGTCATTTTCAAGCTCAGGTACCTTGTATACAACAGCTCCAATCCTCCTGCCACATATCCAACCAAGATTCTGCTTAAGCACTACTATAGTATCATTTGCCGAATATAATAAGATAATGCAAATACTGCTTGACACTAGAGTAGTCTAATTATCTCTTGCATATATCATCGGAGTCTCTGGCACTCTGCTAAGCTAAGTGTAACGAGCGGGGCACTTTGCTACACATTTTGAGGTTTGCTACATCTTTCTGGACTTTTCTAGCACTTGTACATAGCATTTCATACTTGGTAGAATATTCTACAAACATATACATAACACTAGGGGTAGTAGAGATATATAAAATATTCTAGAACATTAGGGAACCCTTTGTTTGTGTAGAGAATTAGGGAAAGTTCTAGAACTAGATTATTAGCCATTAGATCAAGTAAATCTCTACGGTCTATTGAGGAGGTAGAATGACTATAAATACTCCTCATGGGGCTCATTTATAACCATGTAATACAAGTTCGTTACAAAGCCTTCAAGTGCTTTCTTTATGAAGAAGATTCATAACTATATGCTTGTGTTTCATTCTACGTTGTAATTCTATAATTAAAACCAAAAAAAAAAAAAAAAAAAAAAAAAAA
>NC_044924.1:31556311-31610266 GCF_003576645.1 Ipomoea triloba | reverse complement strand
AAAAAAAAAAAAAAAAAAAAAAAAAAAAAGGAAAAGTCAAACCTCAACTTCATTTCAAAACTTTTAATAGCCAACTGATTGCCAAGCTCGCTTCTCAGCTCAAATAAAGCATCCGCATTTACTGCCTACAGTAAGAAAAAAGGTAAAACCATTAATGAAGTCACTAGGTACGCCTTACTAGCTAGATGAAAATGAAATACAAAATTCTTTCCTACTTCAAAATTTCAAAAAAAAAAGAAAAGAATATACTAAAATGACCTTAAAAGGAATGAGGTTCCTTTACATTAAACAAAATAAAACATTAGCCATAAAACTAATCAGAAAGCAGCAAAGGGTGATTTTTGAAAATTACCAGGCAATGTCCAAATGTTCCACCACCAAGTGCTATTACGAATGACTGATCAAGGGCATCATCTATTAATTTCTGTTTCCGAGATATGCTCACCTTTCCTTGAGATATGAGAGACTCAAGATCCAAAGAGCGCAACTGCAGAAAATGGTGGCATAGAGAAGTAATTAACAATCTACTTTTGTGACGAGTTACACTCTAATGTGGCACATCAAGGTCCTGAGGAAGTACAACATGTGATGTAGAATATTAAATTGGCAATGTTTTACTGAATTTTGACACCTGAGGGGTAAACTCCAATGAAAATATGTTACAAACTGCTAAACATACAAGGGGTGAAAGGTATAAATCTAAATTTTCAGTTTAGTTCTGAATAATGATAAAGAGTGCTCTCACCCCTTCTAAAACTAAATTTATTTTAAGACTTATTGCGTGGTAAAAGGTTCTGCTAATAAATCAAAATGAATTTATGTTAGGCATCATAAATACATTCAGTTTAATGTCTAACTGCCTAACTGATACCACCAAATGACAGCAATTATTGATTACCATTTGAGTGTGTGATACTTTTGCTCAAAAAGAATCTACATTAATTAAGTTGGCAAATAGGGTTCAATTTGAAAATTTAAAAAAAAAAAATACTGATAAGAGAAGAAGTATTAAACAATGGTAACCTGGTCAAACATGGATGGATTTAATCTGACATCAAATTCAATCTTCAAATCATCAAAACCACTGCTAAATGCCTTACTGTCAGGGAGTTTCCATCTCCACAAATCTCTGTCTTCAATGTATCGAAAGAGTTGGCGGAGTCTTCGGAATTCATGGATTCCCTGATCTAAGGTGCTGTAATCAACAGCTGCATTATTGGTATCCCTGTTGCCAGCAGTTAAGAGCTTTTCCATGAAATAATCATAGGCAATAGTAGCCCCACTCCTATCCATGTCTATCACTTTGGTCACATTTCCAGTAACACAAGTCCCAGCACCCAACATTTCAAGTGCAGTTTTGTGATGATCCAATACGATAACACTGCAGCATAAATAAAAAGCAGTCAAAATATTTTGTTAATCTCATAGCATGAACAAACTTGAAAGCACTGCTCATCTCTCCACCAGTGCCAGTGCCAGTGTCATATAATTTTATAAATGAGCATATCAGAAATAACAAGTAAAGATACAATTAATTACTGAGTAAACGAAATGCAGAAAGACAGGAAAAAGAAAAAAAACGAAATTAAGAATAATTACCGGCGAACACTCGAGGAAAGGTGATGAAGAAAAGCAGGAGGACCGACAAAATCCAAGAGGTAGACAGAATCGATTTGAGAGAGAGGAAGATCTCGGGGCGTAAGTGGAGAGTAGACGGTGTTGGGGAAGAAGAAGAGAGGCGGCGGCGGAGAAGAGAGGGAGGAGAAGTAAAGATGAGCGGCCAAAGCAGCAAAGGCGCCGTCGGGGCAGGGGTAGTGGTACAACACCGCTACACCCACTTTCCCTTTCATCTTCTGCACCTGTAACATTATTGCCGCTTCGCTGCCCAGCACCCCACATGCCTGAACATTGTTATTTAAGCATGCAAAAGGGTTAAATAAATCCTTAATTTTATTTTAAAAACTCAATTAAACCCTTAAACATTTAAAGTAAGTTGTAATTAAGTATATTGACATGTTATTTTTTGATGTATTACCAGGTCCATTTAGCCGTTGTTCTTTCTTTGCAGATTTTCAAACGTTGCCTACTGATATCAACTCCGAATTTGATCTTTGCACTTTGTATCACGATATAAATTGTCTCCTTTCTCAAACTAAATCTTTTCTTTGGGCTTTTAAACCTTTTTGTCCAATTATGTGTAATGTTTAAATTAACATCTACAATACATTACCTAGCCTTTAATTAATTAAAGATGACATGTACAATAATTGAAGGGCTTAATAACATATGCAGTGTCATATAAGGGAATTGAGGAACTGGTTTATAGAGCTATAGCATCATTCAATATTGCAAGTCAAAAAATAATACAGTAATAAAATCACAACTCAGAACAGAAATAGCATCGTTGATCACTAATACAAGTTTTCAAAATTCATCAACTCTACCTTTGATATTCCTATTCACAGATTAAATGCACCAACGCTCCTAGCAATATAAAGAAAATAGGGCTAGTACAATACGACAATCCCCCTTCATTTTAACTGCCAGCTTAACTTAGCTTAGATGTATGCAGGTACTCAAATATTATGCGACCTACCCCCAAGAGTACTTCATCTACTTTGCATTTCAAGGTCACGATAGTGATGCCACTTTTTGTATCTTTGATGTCCTAGTAGCACGGGTCTAAGTCGGGGGGCAGTAGTGCAGTTTAAACAGCAGCAGCCCCTTAGATCAGTCAAGCACTCTGTACAGCATCTGAGCAACACTCGTCAAATGTTAACGAGTGAAATAAGGAAATTACCCTCTGCATTATGTCTTTTATGTAGCTTAGCTATGCAACTTCAACTAATAGATGTGTGCACTTACAGGAAAAGCAGGTTGCAGTCTATGTTTGCACAGTTACGGTGCCTCAACTCAGAAACACTTGAATCACAAAGGTAGCATTTTGCAAATGCCTTAACGTGGGAAACAACTTCTTGCACTCTGCCTTGTTCACTTTCTGCTTCAGAATTGTAGCTCGATGGTGGTAGAGATAGGCGCGCATCAAATACAAATAGATTTCCAATCCATCCAACAGAACCTTCAGTTTTAAGGTAATTAGAGACACCACCCTTTAGAGTATATAACCGCTTAAATCCCCTTCTCCTGTCATATAAACATGAATATTTATCAAGGCACCGTAGATGGATAAAAAAAAACAGACAAAAGAAAAAGATTAGTTCAGTGACAATCAAAAAAGAGCTAGAGTAACAAATCAAAATATCTTGAATGATCAGCAAAACTACAATGATAAGAATGCCAATGAAACAATGCACTAATGCAGTTTTTAAAAATCTAATACAAATTGAGGAAGAGAGTTTTAAATCACATTTTAGAAACCTTTGAGAGTTTGAGGTACTTCTATGAGCAACAAGTAAAAGGTCAATATAATGCTTAAAGACACTATTATAAAATGTTTTTCAGGACTGGACATTTTAGTTTTTTCCTTCTTTTTTTAAAGGTTAATGGTTTTCACTCTTTTCCCTCTACTAGCTAGTCATAATCCATGATGTGATCCCCTTGGCCCTTACATCCTTCCTGCAATAAATTCATAGATACTTCCGGCGAGGTGGAAGCTACGGCGGCGGGGATTGGGTCCTAGGGTTTAGGCTCTGATACCATGTGAATATGTGAGAGAATAGAGTATATTTGTATATTTCTGTGTATAGAACTGTACAGACTACCACTACTTATACAAGAATAGTGAATAACCTAATGGGCTTATCTATAAACGGGCTTAGGGTTCAACAACTTTGAACTATAGGGTCAGCCTTTCTATACAAGCAGAAGCTTATGCTATGGCAATGATCTATATACTAAAGGATGAGTGCATCCCTTCTATGGCATCTAGCATTCTATATCTAGAGCTCAGAGAGCTGATTGTCCAAACAGTATTTTACAGTTCTGCAATTCAGAAGTCTACTGTTCTAGTGATATTTTAATAGACACTTAATACGAGATAGAATGACAACTGCAGTGTAGAGCTCCCTTGAATTCATGGTTGGCAGATCTTTAGTGCCAGTAACTTTTTTTAGATTCTTAGATTAGGATGCAATACTTATTGGAATACATTTCTATCAAACTCTTTCAGTTTGTCTTTACATATGTTAGGTAATTAAGGCAAAGACCCCCTTTTACAATTTTATTAACTCTGTATACTAATGCACCGTCTTCTATTATTTTAATCACTCTCTTTGCCAATGGTAACCCGTATGCAAGTAGCATTCACCAAAACCATGCAGAGGTTTCTGTGCACGGTTGTGTGCATAGAAGGCGATTATATTCCTATAAAATTTGGATTACCTAAGCATCGTGGAGTATACATCACAGCGGATGCCTCCAGTGCAATACATCAATATATCAGTTTTATCTTTGTCAACAGCTGCTAAAGGATCAGAATCAAGGACCTGCATGTAAAAAGTACGTCATATATCTTCATAATAATTATTTCATATAACAATAAAATAATTCTTGTATACATTTATATGGTCTAAATAATACAGTGATTTTAAGTCTAAATAGAGCTACTCTAGTCCCCCTTCTCTTTACCAGGGCATAAGGAAAGGAGCAGTTTAACATGGACATATGATGGAAACACACTATGGGAAGCCATAGGCGAAGTCCTATGCAAGCATATTATGTCCAGAAAATTCACCAACAGGCAAATGATTTTTAGTTGAATGCTTGGAGTAATTCAGCTAGGGGAACCTTAGTCCCTTACAAGCATCCCTAAAACAAATATAAAAGGTTGCTGTGTTTCAAGAATCCCTGCACTTAATGCAGATCCAAGGCTATACTACATCCTTTGCAGTTGGATGATTTCGTTTGGGCTTTAGACCATTTTAATCCATTGTGTATAAGTGAACGATCTCAAAAGGCATATGAACTTTGCTCCTAAAAATAGACAAGACTACAAGAACATCAGTTCAATTACCCTACTTTGTGAGCTTTCAAAATGGTTCATAAATGAAAACTAACTTTAATATTTCAAACAAAATGCTGAAGCTATCTGGATGCAACAATTAAATTCAGTAAAAATGAGAAAGGAAAGTTGAATCCTGAACAAGTACTTGGGAAAATGACTCATAGGCTAACAATATCTTAGACGGAGTAATATATTTGAACAAAGTAAATTGGCATTGCCTCTGAGTCAGAAAGCCCGAATGAAGTGCTCCGAAAGCAGTCAACATTAGGTCTATGAGCCCCTTGAAAGTGACCAATATCCCATTCATAGCCTGCATAAAACATGTTGTAAGAACTAGAGTCCATCACAAATGAGTACTACCATGAAAGCATTAGCAAAGACTAAGTTGTGTCATTCTGAACAAGAGATATACCATAATAAAGAAATAGACACTATCAAGTCAATCTATTTCACTCACAGCTGGCATGGAAAGAAAAGTGCTTAGTTTGAGAAACTTGCAAGTAGTTACCATTTCGTACATCAAGTATAATGGACTTTGTATTAACATCCACATTTGATGAGTTATTCACATTATTTACAGCTTCCAATCTGTTCTTCCACTGGGATGGTGTCAAAGGTGTGGCTCTCATTGATGTGTCAAGCAAAGGAAGATCTGCGATTTTTCCTTCCACCTGCTGACACAATTAATGTGTAAAATTTCAAAGGAGAAAGTGCCCTGAGCACAGGAATTGTTCAGGCAGTAGAAATAAATAACTAATAAAACAAGGAGGATTGCCTGAACAAGCGAGGGCTTATACCGCAGCTTCAATCTTGGGAAGACATGGCTACAAAAAGTAGAAGATGTCTGGACCAATATATCGGAGAACCTTTGGTCTTCCTTTACAAATTCAACATACGCTAGGGCATCTTTCTTGGGTCCACTGTACTGTACTTACAAGATGAAGTGTATGTAAGTATGTAAGAGAACCACAACTACTAATCCTCTCAGCTATGGAACTAAAATGGCAGGCAAGTAGCAGCACAGGTATACATTAATGGCGGGTGAAGCAAGTTATAAGCTTATATACAGGAAAGCATAGGGCGGTCTATGCTAGGCTAGGCATACCTGAGCATTAATCCCCTGCTCATTCAGATATATGCGCCCATGAATATCACGACCCTGCTCATACAGATGACCATCAAATTCAAAAACATGTATTTCCATAGGATTGAATGTGTGTAAAATTTAAAATTAAAAAAAAAAAAAAAAACCGTAAATGAATAAATTTAGAGAGATTAAAAAAGGATTAAAGGGGGCTTACCTCCATGAAGGAGAGGTGTTTAGCGAGCAGCTCTTGTGGGTCATGAATGAACACAAAACAGTAGAAATTCACCACTATATACTCTTCATCGTCGACCTTATTATTCTCGCCCGGCGTCGGATACTTTGGCAGTGCAGCGGAGCGGACACAAGTGTTGATACATTTCCAAGAAGACGGGGCAGCCGTTGCACTTGCAGGGAAAACCCACCGCAGCCTCGGCGAGATACAATGAGCGAAGGGAGAGCGAGAGCGAGCGAGGGAGATTGGGATAGCGAGGGAGACAAGCGCGAGGGAGCTCATGGCTCAATGTTCATGCTACCTCCACTCCACTGTAGTGTATTCAGTCTTCCCAGCTCTGGTTCCTTTCAGCCCGATAAGGCAATGCAAGGCTGCGGTTTAATCTGGACTCTTATTTCAGCCCACTACATTATGGAGCAATTGTCGATTGGTATGAAAATTTTGTACTATAAAACGGATTTTGGTGAAACGAGATTGATCCAATTGTAACACATATATGATTCAAAATATCCAAAAGTGTGAGCCAATAAACCATAAAATATTTAGTCTTAAGAATTCGAATGGGAAAATGATCGAATACACGCTCAAACTTTATATGAAAAGTCAAATAGGCTCTAAACTTTTAAAAGTTACAATTAGGCACATTAACATATTAATTTAGCACATCAATGCCCAAAAATCGATTTGATGACTTGTAATATCAAGGGTGTGTTTGATTGGTGGGTTTAGGCATAAGATATGAGTATCAAAGTGATTGTTATTGTTTGGTTAATAGGTTTTTTAAATACTACTATGGGTTTGGAATACCCCATTAATGGGAAAACCCATACCCTAATGAAATAAGGGTTTCATTTCCCTTCCTCATTTCTTCCCCAACTATTAATAATCATTCTCATTCCACCCTACTACCAAACATGCAAAATACTTTCACCAAAACCCATTACTCTTACCAAGTATTTGATACCCATACCGATTCCGATTCCCATGTGCGAACCAAACACACCCCAAGTTTTTTTTTGGTGGATGACTTGTAATAGCAAGTTATTAGTGCACCGGCAGAACTCCGACGAAGTTCCAGTAACCCCCAAGGAAAAATCGATGACGGCGTGACCAACAGGTCGCCGGAGAAGGCGACCAAACCGACCGCCTTCGACTAGATCAGAGAAGGAGATCGGTTTGGTCGCCTGAGGGGGCGTGTTGAGCGCTTAAACTTTTAGTTGAGATGGAGCACATGTTTCAATTAAATCGAATCTATATCTTCATGGTATGACCATATTGTTCATATTAACACTAACATTACTGTAATATTCAACTCATTAATTTAGGGTGCGTTTGGTTCGCACATGGGAATCGGAACCGGAATGGGTATCAAATACTTGGTAATGGTAATGGGTTTTAGTATAAGTATTTAGCATGTTTGGTAGTTGGATGGAATAGGAATGATTATTAATAGTTGGGGAAGAAAGGATGAAGGGAGATGAAACCCTTATTTAATAAGGGTATTGGTTTTCTCATTAATGGGTTGTTCCAAACCCATAGTAGCATTCACAAAACCTATCAACCAAACACAAGCAATCACTTTCATACATATTCCTTATACCTAAACCCACCAACCAAACACACCCTTATATATTGAGTTTCATATCATTTTATATGAAACAGGAGGAGTATGCTAGTGGGTGGTTGGTAAAAATTTTATACGGAGTATTAAATAATACTCCCTCCGTCCCATTTTATGTGTCTGGTTCGATTAACGAGGCTTGATTAGAGTTATTTTTAATTCAATTTTTCATAATATTAAATTTAATATTAATATACAAAATTTATATATTTAGAAATTACATCAAAAGTACTATTAAACACAAAAAATTAAATTTAAAAATAAGTAAAAATAATAAAGAAAATAAACAAAGAATAAATAGTTCGTTTGACCAATAAATAATAAGTAGGACAAATAAAATGGGACAGAGGGAGTACTTCTACTGAGCAAGTTCACTAAATGGTAATTGCATGTGAACTATGATTCGTTATCGCTTTTAATTGTTTAGTTAGACATTTTATTTTAGCTGACATGTGGACAATAACTAATACTCCGTATATTTGTATATGGTGACATGGGTGCATTTAATAAACAATTTATGTTTTGAGGTAATGAGTGGACAATAACTAATACTCCGTATATTTGTATATGGTGACATGGGTGCATTTAATAAACAATTTATGTTTTGAGGTAATGAGTATTATGTGTCACCCGGTGTCCTGATTTACACATTTTAATTTGTATGTGAAACCTTACATTTAGATAATGTTTTTAACTTTTTTTTCTTAGATAATGTTTTTTTTTTCAACATAATATCTATACATTCTGTATGTGAAACCTTACATTTACTTGTTAATAGTTAATTATTGCATATTAGATATCCAACTATACGCGTTTTGATTCCTCTAAGTTATTGACGATACGTATACATCTTAATGTTTCTAAATATTAAGAACAAACTCAAATTAGAAGTCTTTTATAAATTCATGATACACAACAAAATGAAGAAACAACAAGCCTACAAGAGTTTCAAACAAACAAGAGAAAAAAGACCTCAAGTGTGTGGGATGATTTTACAGTTATTTTGATGTATTATTATTATTATTATTATTATTATTATTATTATTATTATTAATGTATAGGTACAACAATTATTATTATTAATTGATGCACAAAGTTAAATAAGTCAAGTTCGAGCTCGAACTCGAGCTTAATTCGAGCCATGACAAGTCGATATCGGCTCGAGTTTGAACAATCGAGCCGAGCTCGAGCTTCATTTTTTGAGCTCGATCGAACTCAAGCCAAGCTCGAGCTCTCATGTTTTGAGTCGAGCTCGAGTTCGAGCACCCCTAGGCTCGGGCTCGGCTCGGCTCGGCTCGTTTACACCCCTTAATATAAAATTTTTAATTTATCAATCTAACATATTTTAGTGACTAAAAATCAAATCAACTTTATAATGCATTTTATAATATTTATAAGTTATCAAATTTTATACAATTCGTTTAACATTTTTAATCTAGAGATTAATGTATGTGTGTGTATATAAATTGGCATTATTGTATCAAAAAGTTGAAGTTCTTTAATTATAAATAACCATGATTGTTAACTATGATATCTGTGGGTTAAATTTTATTTCAAACAAAAAAAATGGAGTAATTATTTTATATAAAATAAATAAAAATTCCGAGCTTAGTCCTGACTCCTGAGTCGTCCACAAAGAGTCCAAACCCAAACTTAATTATTATTATTTTTAGTACTACTATTAACTCTATTACAATGCAGTATCGCCTCCACTAAAATTCAAACTCACTCCATTCTTATTGGAGTGCAATTGGATACCACTAGATCACAAGATCTTGGCAATCCAAACTTAATTATCTCTAAAATTAAGATCTTGTTTGACTATCAGCAATTGTTATGCCGTGGACCCAGGTCCACCTTGCAAGGTGGACCTGGGTCTACATTCACATACACTATACTCTACATTCACACTTTGTAAACTCTACATTCACATACACTATACTCTACATTCACACTTTGTAAACTCTACATTCACATACACTATACTCTACATTCACACTTTGTAAACTCCACATTCACACATTACAGAATTATATGATACTCTACATTCACACTTTGTAAACTCCACATTCACACATTACAGAATTATATGATACTCTACATTCACACTTTGTAAACTCCACATTCACACATTACAAGATTATATGTTTAGTAATTATATTACCACTATTATGCATTCACACATTCAAAACTCTATATTTACAGATCCTATACTCTATATTCACAACTTGAGAACTTCACATTCACACATTACAGGGCTATAAGTTGCTAGAACTTCTTAACTCTATTACAGATTCACACATGCATAACTCTACATTCACGATTTCTATACTCTATATTCACAATTTGAAACCTCCACATTCACACATTACAAGATTATATGTTTAGTAATTATATTACCACTATTATGCATTCACACATTCAAAACTCTATATTCACAGGTCCTATTCTCTATATTCACAACTAGAGAACTTCACATTCTCACATTACAGGGCTACAAGTTGCTAGAACTTCTTAACTCTATTACAGATTCACACATGCATAACTCTACATTCACGATTTCTATACTCTATATTCACAATTTGAAACCTCCACATTCACACATTTCTAGGCAATTCTACATTCACACAATCATAAGTGTACATTTACTATTCCTATACTCTACATTCACACTTTGAAACCTCTATATNTTTACTATTCCTATACTCTACATTCACACTTTGAAACCTCTATATTCACACATTTTTGTACAACTCTATATTCAGCAATATGTTTACTAATTAAAAAAAAAAAGATAAAAACGACGTAGTTTTGGACCCAGGTCCAAAGTGGACCTGGGTCCACAACATAATTTGCCGACTATCAGTGACTACCAATTAGCGGGTAGTGATGGGCTAATCCGCCATTTACCAATCATGCCATACGCCCATACCTGTCAAACTTATTGAGGATGTAAAAGAAAAAATGCACTTTTTGGAAGGAGGAATGTAATGGGTCAAATAATTATGAAAGCATGGGTTGGCATTTTGCACCGCCCAGCAGACTGTTGGGACCATCATCCTAAAATCCAAGTGTCCAATGTAGGATCATTATTAGCCTTTTATAAAAATCATGTACGTTTGTTATTACTTCTATTGGGTCTATTGCTCATCTCGTGACTCCAAGATGCCTGCTTGCATGCCTCGGATTTATTACAACTTTTTTTTTAGTATTACTGACAATAATGTAGTATCTGTTCATAACTACTTTTTCAATTTATTAAAGCACAAAAGTTAACAGTCGCCTCCACTGAGACTCGAACTCACTCCCTTCTATGTGACGAGAAAATATTTCCTACCTCTATAATAATTATTTTTTATTAGCTACACTTAAGACAAATTTTAAAAAACTTTAGTTTTATAAATTATTAAAGAATCAACTAATTTCTCACTCTGTCACTCACCACTTATAAGATGAGCCATGCATATAGTACATTGTTTTTATGTATAAAATATATTATTTTCTATATGTATATTATATTATTTTTATACATAAAATACATTGTTTTAAACATAATATTCATTATTTGAATATGTACAAAATAGTATGAAAACAACTTGATGGTATATGCATAAGATTCATTATTTGAATATGTATAAATTGATTGAAAATTGATTATTTAATTATGTACATTCTAGAAATTTAAACTCGTTTCTATTATACATGAGATTCATTATCTGTAGAACATATATGTACTTGTTTAGCACACCCTACCTCTCTACTTAAAAATTCAATATCAATAAAACAAAATTCATTATTTATATGCATAATGTTCATTATTAATATGCATAAAGTATATTACTTATGTGAATGTGTCTTGATGGATAGTCCTAGTTAAAATTTGACTTGCTTGCTAAGGTAGCCTGCAGCCTTGAAGATAAATGGCTTAACTTGGTGATTCATCTACAGAGAGAATTTATGCAAATCATCAATGAAGATTTAATCGGGTTTACTAGTACTTGAAAAATCTTAAGAGTTTGATAAACAGTGCTCATCATGAAACTGGATGTTTACCGTTTCACTATAAAGAAAACTAATAAAGACTCGAATATATACAAATAATGAACCTGTCCTTTTGCAACAAAATAAAATCAAAAGTAATATATGCTTTGGAATTAAGGTTGCGTTTATACTATAAATTATTTTTCAGGGTTTTAATGTTTGGAAAGGGGGAAAATACTAAAGTCAATATAAATCAATTTCCGGTCAAAGGAAAACCAAGTCAATTTTTTAGAAAATGACTTCCTTTTCTTTGAAGAATTCATTTTTATCATAACCTTCTCCATCAAACTCGCATCAATTGTTTACGTCGGAAATCGGAGTTCCTGATAGGAACCAAAAATATATGGTTTCCGACGGAAACCATATTAAACCTTGTCTCCAACGGAAACCAAAAAACTAGCATTCATCGAAAATCAGTTTGAAGTCGGCTCCTTCTTCTTCTTCTTTTAATGAAAAATTATTGTTTTGATTTTTTTTTATATATAAATAACACAAATATTTCTTATGAAACTGATGTTTACTTATACAATTCTGCTCATTTTCTGACAAATAAATTAAAACACCAATACATTTTTTGAAATACAACCAAACACTATAAAGAAAAATATTTTTTTGAAAAATAAGTCATTTTTCAAAAAATAATTTTTTAAAAATTATTTTTCTAATTTTTCAATGGGCACTACAAGAAAAATGCACATAGACAACACTAAAAAGACAACAGTTTTTGACAAAAGTGTTGTCTTTTGTGTAAAAGACAACACTTTTGGACAAAACCGTTGTCTTTGACGCAACACTTTTATCAAAGACAACGGTTTTTACTGAACCGTTGTCTTTAGTGTGTTGTCTTTGTGCATTTTGTCAAAAGACAACACCGCAAAGATAACGATTTTTAAAAACCGTTGTCTGTGCATTTAAAAAAAAAAAACAGACAACAGTTTTATGTAACCGTTGTCGTTGGTGTGTTGTCTTTAAGTGCACTTGAATACACAACACTACAAAGACAACGGTTTTTTAAAACCGTTGTCTTTGCGCGATTTNATAATAATTATTTTTTATTAGCTACACTTAAGACAAATTTTAAAAAACTTTAGTTTTATAAATTATTAAAGAATCAACTAATTTCTCACTCTGTCACTCACCACTTATAAGATGAGCCATGCATATAGTACATTGTTTTTATGTATAAAATATATTATTTTCTATATGTATATTATATTATTTTTATACATAAAATACATTGTTTTAAACATAATATTCATTATTTGAATATGTACAAAATAGTATGAAAACAACTTGATGGTATATGCATAAGATTCATTATTTGAATATGTATAAATTGATTGAAAATTGATTATTTAATTATGTACATTCTAGAAATTTAAACTCGTTTCTATTATACATGAGATTCATTATCTGTAGAACATATATGTACTTGTTTAGCACACCCTACCTCTCTACTTAAAAATTCAATATCAATAAAACAAAATTCATTATTTATATGCATAATGTTCATTATTAATATGCATAAAGTATATTACTTATGTGAATGTGTCTTGATGGATAGTCCTAGTTAAAATTTGACTTGCTTGCTAAGGTAGCCTGCAGCCTTGAAGATAAATGGCTTAACTTGGTGATTCATCTACAGAGAGAATTTATGCAAATCATCAATGAAGATTTAATCGGGTTTACTAGTACTTGAAAAATCTTAAGAGTTTGATAAACAGTGCTCATCATGAAACTGGATGTTTACCGTTTCACTATAAAGAAAACTAATAAAGACTCGAATATATACAAATAATGAACCTGTCCTTTTGCAACAAAATAAAATCAAAAGTAATATATGCTTTGGAATTAAGGTTGCGTTTATACTATAAATTATTTTTCAGGGTTTTAATGTTTGGAAAGGGGGAAAATACTAAAGTCAATATAAATCAATTTCCGGTCAAAGGAAAACCAAGTCAATTTTTTAGAAAATGACTTCCTTTTCTTTGAAGAATTCATTTTTATCATAACCTTCTCCATCAAACTCGCATCAATTGTTTACGTCGGAAATCGGAGTTCCTGATAGGAACCAAAAATATATGGTTTCCGACGGAAACCATATTAAACCTTGTCTCCAACGGAAACCAAAAAACTAGCATTCATCGAAAATCAGTTTGAAGTCGGCTCCTTCTTCTTCTTCTTTTAATGAAAAATTATTGTTTTGATTTTTTTTTATATATAAATAACACAAATATTTCTTATGAAACTGATGTTTACTTATACAATTCTGCTCATTTTCTGACAAATAAATTAAAACACCAATACATTTTTTGAAATACAACCAAACACTATAAAGAAAAATATTTTTTTGAAAAATAAGTCATTTTTCAAAAAATAATTTTTTAAAAATTATTTTTCTAATTTTTCAATGGGCACTACAAGAAAAATGCACATAGACAACACTAAAAAGACAACAGTTTTTGACAAAAGTGTTGTCTTTTGTGTAAAAGACAACACTTTTGGACAAAACCGTTGTCTTTGACGCAACACTTTTATCAAAGACAACGGTTTTTACTGAACCGTTGTCTTTAGTGTGTTGTCTTTGTGCATTTTGTCAAAAGACAACACCGCAAAGATAACGATTTTTAAAAACCGTTGTCTGTGCATTTAAAAAAAAAAAACAGACAACAGTTTTATGTAACCGTTGTCGTTGGTGTGTTGTCTTTAAGTGCACTTGAATACACAACACTACAAAGACAACGGTATTTTAAAACCGTTGTCTTTGGGCGTTTATTTTTTTGTAAAGACAACGATTTTATTTAGCCGTTGTTGTTGGTGTGTTGTTATTAAATGCATTTTAATACACAACACTTCAAAGACAACAGTTTTTTAAAACCGTTGTCTAGGTGCATTCGTTTTTTTTTTTAATTAAACAATGGTTTTATGTAACCATTGTCATTCATGTGTTGTCTTTAAGTGCACTTGAATACACAACACTACAAAGACAACGGTATTTTAAAACCGTTGTCTTTGGGCGTTTATTTTTTTGTAAAGACAACGATTTTATTTAGCCGTTGTTGTTGGTGTGTTGTTATTAAATGCATTTTAATACACAACACTTCAAAGACAACAGTTTTTTAAAACCGTTGTCTAGGTGCATTCGTTTTTTTTTTAATTAAACAATGGTTTTATGTAACCATTGTCATTCATGTGTTGTCTTTAAGTGCACTTGAATACACAACACTACAAAGACAACGATTTTTTAAAATCGTTGTGATTTTTTAAAATCGTTGTCTTTGAGTGTTTATTTTTTTTAAAGACAATGGTTTTATTTAACCGTTGTCGTTTGTGTATTGTCTTTAAGCGCACTTTAATAGACAACACTTCAAAGACAACAATTTATAAAAATAATTGTCTTTGCATGTGCACCTGTTTTTTATTTAGACAACGGTTTTATTTAACCAACGAATTGTATTAGCGGGTTTGACTAACGGATAATATATATTAACGTTTTGTAAAAAAAATATTTGATAAAATTAGTTGTTTAAGTTAGCGATTAACATGTAAAATGACCTAAAAGGGTATAATAATAATAATAATAATAATAATAATAATAATAATAATAATAATAACATGAAGGTTGAATAATAATAATAATAATAATAATAATAATAATAATAATAATAATAATAATAATAATAAACAACATCGTGTAATAGGTTGACCCACTATATTTTTTATGTTTATTTTTTTTTGAAAAATTTATAATTAAAGACCGAAATCCCTTTATATTTAACGACATTTAAGTTATTTAATTTTTATTGATAGATGACTAAAAATAGTCATGTCACAATAATAATATAATACTAGGACCAAAAGTGAATGTTCTCATAAAAAAAGGACTAAAGTGAACTGTCGCATATAAATCTAGGACAAAAAATAGAATTAACTTTAATAATAATATTTATATAAAATCAAAATCAAAATAAAATTTTAAAAAAAAAAAACAAGAAAAAGAAACAAGGAAGCAGCAATTTGCTGCTTCCTTGTATATTCCCACTTTTCCCACCGTCCCACATCGGTGGGAAAAGTGGGAATAGAGCCTTGAGGCTCCTGTTTAAGGAACCTCAAGGCTCTATGATTGTCAAATCCCATTGAGGGTTCAACCCTCACCTTCAACGTTTTTTAAACTAATTTTATTAATTAGAGGTGTTTTGAAAAAAATTATATTTTTTCTCAAAATGCTATATGCAAATGTTGTTAAATGTAGCGTTTGTAAAAATTTATCAAATAATTAATTTGGTGTTTTGACAAAACTAGTTTCAACAACAATTTTAATCGTTGTCATTTGAAGAAAAGACAACGGTTAAAAAGCGTTGTCGTTGTGCGGGACTTACAACAACACCGGTTTCAACAACACTCATCAATAGACAACGGTTTTTAGCTGTTGTCTTTTCATGAAAAGACAACGGTTAAAACCCGTTGTCTTTGCACGGGACTTACAACAACACCGGCTTCAACAACACTCAATAGACAACGGTTTTTAATCGTTGTCTTTTCTAGAAAAGACAACGGTTAAAAACCGTTGTCTATGTGCGTGACTTTCAACAACACCGGCTTCAACAACACTCAATAGACAACTGTTTTTAACCGTTGTCTTTTCTAGAAAAGACAACGGTTAAAAACTGTTGTCTTTGCGCGGGACTTACAACAACACCGGCTTCAACAACAGAAATTTTACCTTATAGACAACGGTTAAAAACCGTTGTCTATGAGCATTTTTCTTGTAGTGGGGGTAGCTCAAGTGACAAGTGAACTCTCTCTGTGGGAAAGAATTTGTGGAGAACCCGGGTTCGATTCCACAAGTGACGATTCTCCCTAGGTAGGGTTGTTAACGAACCAAACATAAACGAACGGAGGCTGTTCGTGTTCGTTAACGTTCGCGAACACGTTCACGAACATATTCGTTAACGTTAACGAACACGTTCACGAACGTGTTAACAAACACGTTCACAAACGTGTTCATTTACGTTCAAGAACACATTCGTGAACATTTAATAACAAAACACATGCACATGTTCATGAACACAATTTGTTCGTGAACAATAAATAATCTACGTTCATGAACAATTTGTATGTTTGTAAACATGTTTGCGAATATTATTAAACGAACATTAAACGAGCTTGTTCGCGAACATGACTAAACGAACACAACCGAACTTGTTCACGAACACTACTAAACGAACACAAACGAGCTTGTTCGCGAACACTTAGCAAACGAGCTTACCACTGTTCAGACATTGTTCGTTTATTAACCGAGCTCTAAATTTTGTTTGTTAATGTTCGTTTACCTTAACAAACGAACATAAACGAACTCTTACCGAGCTTGAACATGAGCAGTTTGTCTAAAGCTCTGTTCGCTAACACCCCTATCCCTGGGCCAGTTCTTGTACCTCTCGGAGTAAATTCAGGTGGATCCGAACCATTAAACGGACGAAGAAAGACCCGATGAATTACCAAAAAAGAAGAAGAAGAAGATACCATTGGCGGAAGTGCGGTACCGCATGTTGTGATATCCACAAAATAAGTTAGGCAACAAAGCACTTTTCTACAACGTTAGGCCATCGTGCACTCTGTTTACCTTCTATGGATAAGGATAAACTATCACCATATTTTTTTTTAAATGATTTTAAAAATAATTACTCTCATTTCAAAAAGTTAAATATACAATGTTTACCATTACAAGATAAATGAACCAATAAACATGAGTATGAATTATCCAACAAATAATGAACTCGTGTTCAACAATTTTTAAAGTTATTTGCAGTGTTACTTTTATATTACAAGAAATTTTAAAATAAAAAATAGGGGGAAAGACCCGATGAACTCTCAAATTATTATTATTTAAAAAAAAAAGTTAATTGCACATGTAACCTACAAACAGCTATATATTAATCATCAAACTCTTTTTTAAAAAAGTAATAGAGCATTTTTATTTGTACATTAACTTTAGCTATGTTGACATGACTTTCACGTGTAATTTTATTTGTATACATGGATTCTATGTTAACATAACTTATAATTTTCTTTAATTTTATTTAAATAAAAAAATTAAAAGTTAAAATTGTGTATGCGGCATCCATGTATTGTAAAGAAAATTGTGGAAGTCACATCAACCTAACATGTAAAAATGTTCTAATTGCTCTTTTTTATGAATTTTCTTTTTTAATTCAAGAGTGCAATTGACTTTTCCTAAATCAGTTGAGACTTATTTGGTTATTCCCTATTAAGTAGAGTTTTCATAATTAGCTGAAATCAATAATATAACCGCCCAAACACAACACAAGATTAGATTGTAGTGTTATTGGGTTAGTAAATAAAAAGTCTCACTTGAGAATTGCTTCTAAAAGTAAGGTGAGTTCGATTTTTGCTATAAGTATGAATATGTGTGGATTTCTTATACGCGCAGAAGTGTGCAATTTGATATTAACTTTTGAAACTAAGGGTGTGTTTGGAAACCCGGAAAATGATTTCTGGAAATCATTTTCCGGATTTCTTGTGTTTGGTAACTCATGAAAAGTTAAAGTCAAAGAAAAACATTTTCCTAGTCAAAGCAAAATACCCTTGTTTCTATGGAAAATGATGGGGAAGTCATTTTCCAATCTCCTTCACGTTTCTAACCCGTCCGAGAAGTCTTCTCGCCATCGCTATCTCTCCATCACTCACTCTCTCCTCACAAATCTGTCGTCTCTCACTCTCTCACAAGTCTCACCGGAGCCGGAGCCGGAGCCGGAGCCGGAAAAGAAAGGTAGCGACCCCTTCTTCGTAACCGAGCATCCCCTCCGTTTCATTCTTCTCGGCCTGAAACTCTGCATCTGGGTTGTGGCTATAATGAACCATCGCCTGAAACTCTGCATCTGGCCTGAATCTCCTAAACAGAAACTATCGCATGTTCCTAAGAAGAACCCAGCCTATGAATTACTTTGATAACGAAAACCCATCTTCATCTTCGATTCCGAACCAAATCCTCCGCAAGAAGCTATTTTCAAGGCAATTTGAGGTTCATTTGGTTATAATTTGGAATCTCTTTGCATAATTTCCTTGTTCAGTTTGATTTTGCAATCTATGAATCATAGTGCTTATGAATCTCCTTCAGACGAAAACCCATCTTCATCTTCAGCCTATGAATTTCCTTGTTCAGTTTGATTTTGCAATCTTTAATTGCATAATTTTCTGTGAAAAGTAGCTGTCTTGATTCTTGGATTTGAGCAGAGTTCATAGTGCTTAATTATATGAAAACAGATTAATAATGAAAAAAGATCTAAATTAAAATGCTTAATTATATCATTTTGTTCATTTTCCGGAAAATGAACCAAACACGCTAAGGCAGTTTTCTGGATTGCAGCCAAACACCGGAAAAGAAAATATTTTCTGGAAAATAACTCATTTTCCAGAAATCATTTTCCTGGTTTCCAAACACACCCTAAAATGACTCGATTTGACTTGAGGCAAATTCCTTATGGAAGACGGAAATCCCAGTTATTAAAGAAATTTAAAAAATAAATAAATAAAAAGATGAGGCTGTTATATTACTTTTTCTCTCTACCTTGATCTGTATAAATATTAAGTACCTTCACCTTACAGCAGGCCAGCTCGATCGAATCGCCACTCGCCAGTTGCATATACCATACATGGAGCTCTGCAAACTGCTCCTGCTACTCACTATCCTTGCTTTCTCCCTGTTTCTCTCTTCTCTTGCTACTCCACATGCATCAGGTATATCATATTGATATCGAGATCGATCGAATTTTCCTAAGCTAATTATATTATATTGTATAATTCTTCATTCCTATGTGATCGATCATTTCCCTTTTCTCGTTAATTTTTGTTTTGCAGCAAGTGTTGAACAAATTGGTAACCCTAAAGCGGTCCTCAACTTCGTAGACAAGGTTGGTTATATCCTCCGCTTCAAATTTGATTTATTGTTTATTTTGTGAGTTGAATTGGGCGATCGATCGAACGTGTACGGCAGGCGAGCAGGGTGGATGTGAGTTCGCAGAGGGGGCTGAAGTTGGAAGAAGACGATGAGTCGGTGTGGCTGCTAAGTACAAGACGAATGGGTGCGGAGGAAGAGGATTATTCCGGCACCGGCGCCAACACCCGCCATGATCCAAACCCTCCCGGAAACAATGATTAAGATCAGAGTTGATCCATCTGTCATCCGTTGTAAGATAAAGATAGATTTAGATCAGAGCTGGATCCTGTCTCTTACGGGTTACCCCTCAGATTATATCCGTTTCACCTGTTTAATTGGAAAAATTATCCTTTTTTTTTTAATGATTTGTGCTATTAAAAATCATACTATATACTCTGTAGTCTGTAATATACTCATACAAAGTGATTGCATAGTTGTGTATCCCCCCGTGTATACTATCTATATCTTCTTATTCTTTCAGAAACCTAATCTGTATATTATAATTATTTTAGAGATTTGATATCAATGTTGAGTTTTAATTAATTTGAAATTGAAGTATTGGTAAACATTGTTTCAAAAAAAAAAAAAAAAAAGTATTGCTAAACATTATTCAAGAGAAATTTATCACCATATAATAGTAATTCATTGTTCAAATTTGATATCAAACTTTGTAATGAAAAAAACACGAGTGAGTTTTATGCAACATTATCGTCTCATGTGATAAGTATGTGTATAAATATTGCTTCATCCATTTCATTTACGGGGTGTTTAGTTGGAACGAGGGAATTAATGGAAAAAAGAATTGTAATGCTGTGTGGAATGAGGGAATTAATGGAGAAAAAAATTGCAATCTTGTGAGAAAAGAATAAGGTGATAATAAAGTAGAAATTTAAATTTTATTGTTTGTTATACATGAATAAAATTATTGAGAATTAAAAGGGAAGAAGTTACATAAATATTAAAATGCTCTTGTATAATAATAACTAGTTTTTCTTTGCGTAATGCGCAAAAAATAGGTGCCCAATATTAGTATTTTGTATTAAAATTTTAAATTTATTTAAATTTTAATATAGTAAATAATAATAATAATAATGTAAAATATTTTTATATATTGGATATTTATATTTTAAAAAATAACTAACATATAACTCTAATATTTAATGTGTATATATTATTATTATTATTATTGAAGGAGATAAGAAAATATATGGTGGATGCATGTGCATAGTAAAAATAGTGGAAAAGATAACGGAAGTTATAACGATAGGGTTACATTTGTCCAAAATATTATGTAGTACAACTTTTATAGCATAACGTACAAAGAAACTTAACGGAAAAAAGGGACATAAATGAGGGTATAACCTTCATTCACATTTATTATGTTTTTAGATAATAATAATAATAATAAAGGGTGAAATTTTCAATTATCTATTTGTTTTACTTCCTTTCTCATATGCTGTGGAATTCAAATTCCTTGGGGTGGAGGGGGTGGGGGTGGGGGTGGGGCATAGAAGTTTTAATCTCATGGTTGGAATTGTAATTCACCTCTAACTAAACAATAGATTTTTTGTTGTTACAAAATTTCATTGGAAAGGAATTCCAAGTGCATACTAAACATGCCATAATGTATTCAGTTAATGAAAAATTAATGACTTAAATAAATGATTTATTATACAAATTTTTATATTAATCAATTTAGGGTGGCAGGAAATTATTATTCTTATATATCTAAAAGTAGTAATAAAAAATGCTATTCAATTCCATACAGAGAGTCAAATTATTAAATTAGTATGTATATGGAAGTACTAAAGTAGTGAAGAATTAGTTTATGGTTGAGGATGCCAAGCACAAATTAATTTCTTTTGTCAAATTTGCAGTGCAGTCGTTGATTTTAATAGCATCAATTAATTGACGTCCTTCCAAAATCCAAACCCAATGCCTAACATCATTTACGCGGGGATTAGTTGCAATGAGTGAATTAAGTGAAAAACAATTATGAGAGAAAAATAATGTGAGAATAAAGTGAAAATTTAAATTTTAATTTGTAATAATAAAAATATATAATTATTGTGAAATTCAATTGTAGTGTTTTCTAAAAACTTAATAAGTCTCAATCAATGTTATATTCTTGATTTATGTCCCTTGTTTTGTATGCTAATAAATGTATACATTTTACTTTAAATGTTGTACACTTCAATGTTATTAGACAAAATTATCCATACTACATTCTTATTATACAAAATTACCCTTACACCGTTATAACACCGTTACTTTTAACTACATCATTATTACCATACACCTATATCTACCATATCTTTTTCCTATTCTTTAATTATCATTTTATTAAAATCATTATATAATTAATTTAATGGTTGATTATATTTTAATTAAATTTCTATGAATGGTAAATCATGTATGTGTGTGTATAAAATATATATATTATTTATGTATATATAATTCGAATTATAAATTTTAATCATTTGTATTTATTAATGTTTTAATATTGGGCATGAATTTGTTTCAAAAAAAAAATATTGGGCATGAATTTTCGCGCATGGCGCGTACAAAATACTAGTAGTATTAATAAGAGCTGAAAATGAATAAATAGTATAAATACCAAAATGGACATAGTTATTATTATTATTATGATGATTATTATTTTTATTTTCAATATGACAATTGTTGCGTGCCTATTATTTGTACACAAATTGATACCAAAATGGTATTTTGATCCTCAACCACCAAAGAAGTATGATGAATATTTCATAATTTAGAATCTCCTTGAAACTAATCGTCATTTTATTAGTTATTAATATTGTAATCTGTCAAGCACTTTGTGTTCAGATGGCATGCATTAACTTAAAAAATATACAAATGCTACCTTAATATACACACTATCTTGTAATTCTAATCAGAAAAAATTGCAAATAATTAAATTAATTTAGATTACATTTGGCAAAAAAATTAAATTAAATTACCAATAACTCGAATTTAAAATTTTATGATTAGCATTTGAAAGTTTCCTACTTTCCTTTTTCCTTTTGGTTGTAAGAAAAGTAAACACCGGTTAGGCGAAATCTCAAACATTTTTAAACTTGCAGTTAGTGTGATAATTCCCCCAGCGTGTCTCCCGCTAAATTGCGCATATTTCATTTGGTGGTGTAGGAGTCTGCAGTGTTGGATCCCGACGGCAACAGTGGGCATTGCCGGATTGAAGTTGGTGGAGCTGCGTTCCGTTCCAGAGAGAGTAGAGAGCGTCACAACCCACTCTGAAGAGCTGGAGTCTGTGCAGGATACCCACCAGGTCCCAGCCCTTGACTCGTCGGGGAACGGCCAGATCCGTCACCGATCGCCGTCGGCCCTTGAGCTCCTGGAGGCACAACCGCTGCACATTCCACTAGATCAAATGGAGAAGACACTCAAGCGCAACCGCGGCCAGCATGACTCCCTCTCCGACAAGATCGTCAGATACCGTGGCGTCCTCCTCGTCATCGCTCTCCCTCTCCTGCTTATAACTTTCCTGCTCTTTCTATCGCGATCGCCTTCCGATTCCGTTGGCTCTCTCAACCGCAAATTCTCTCCCAACTTCGGATCTAACAAGTACGCCGTCATATTTGACGCCGGCAGTTCTGGCAGTAGAGTGCACGTTTTCTGTTTTGACCAGAACCTCGATCTCGTTCCTATCGGCAATAATCTCGAACTTTTTCACCAGGTACTTATTACTGTGCTTTGCTTTTCTTGCTTATAAAATTGTCTTTATTACTTTCTAACTACATTTTACTCGAATCTCGTAATCATTTGGTTTCTGTTCAGCTGTATTTATATTAATTAATTATTGTTCTGTCTCTCTATTGACTTTGATACCACAGTTAAAACCAGGTTTGAGTGCTTATCCAACTGATCCTGAGGCTGCTGCAAACTCTATTAAACCACTTCTTGAAAAGGCAGAGGCAGTAGTTCCTCAGCCTTTGCACCCCAACACCCCAGTCAGAGTTGGGGTTAGTAACTACAACTTTCTCAAAAAACAATTTCCTGACTCACACTAGAGAATGGATTTTTGTTGCCATTCAACATGTAATTGACACTTAACACCTACATGGATGTATATACAGGCAACTGCAGGTTTGAGACAATTAGAAGGCGATGCCCCTGATAGGATTCTGCAAGCAGTAAGTCTATTAATTTCTTTCAAGTCCAATATTATATATTGTTTCTTTTAGTGGATGTGTCTTGTATCCTAATTTGCTACCTTATTCTTCAAAATTTATTGCTTCTTACATCAATTAAATTAAGTTCTATTGATGAAGGTGAGGGATTTTTTAAAGAGCAAAAGCAGCCTCAAATCACAACCTGATTGGGTTACTGTCCTGGATGGAAGTCAGGAAGGTGCTTATGAGTGGGTATGTTAATTTTATATTTACAGTTTTTACATGCTAATGTGTACTTTGAACTCTTATAAAAAATGGAGATACCTTTCTGATTTGGAATTTGAGCTTGGGGAAATGCTTGGAGGATGAGTATGTGAGATAATAAGAGTTCCTAGTTATGATTGAGGCCCAAAATGGATATTCCTTCCATTTCATGAATGGAAAACCATTGACCTGTTTAATTACAAAACTGTCCCTATGTATGTTATGCAATTTTCATTTCATTTCAAGTAGTCATTCTAGTTATTCCTAACTTTGTTTTACATGAAATGTCCTTCCCCATTGTATAAAATGAGATATTCAGTTTACAGATAAATTTTGTATTACTTTATGTATGAAATAAAATACCCACTTGGTAGTTTTATAAATGCTTTATGAAATAAAGACGACAGCTGGCATTTCTTAAAGCATCATTGATTTAATCTCGCTTAAAAGATATATATTAGGTTGTTTGTTGTGATGCCTGTATAGCTTTTCTGCAGATAGGTCTTCTTTTGGGCAATGGTGGGAAATTCTTGGGGTTTATTTTTGGAGACTGGAGAGCCTTTCCTAGTGTTCTGTATTCTTGGTATATCTAGGTTGCAACCCCTTGGTACTTTTAATACACTTCCTTACCTATTAAAAAAAATCTCACCTAAAAGATTTTGCAAATGCAAACAGTTGTAAAGTGAACTGGCACATTATTTTAAAATGATTGGCTAGTTCAGATTCAGCTGTGGTGGGTATTACGGTATTACCTGTTAGAAATTTAGGTGATAAGCTGTGCTGATAATGGATGTGTATCTATCTATGCATCTATATATATATATATATATATATATATATATATATATTTATTTATTTATTTATTTATCTGTGTTTGTTGTGCACGTGTGCATTTACATATATACTGTTTTTCTTTTATAAATGATGAACAAGGATATTTGTTTAATGTATACCTTATTACCTGTTTTTCTCTGTAACTTTATGGAATTTTAAGAGAACTACTGGGTTCAGACAAGTTGTGGCCATTCTTTTCTTTGTCCTTCTGCTAGTGGTCTTCCTTTTTAGTTGAGTTAGAAATATACTGATGGTCCTTTGAAGGAAGTACCAGTCTCTGTTTCCCATTAGCCTTTAGCAATCCATTCCCATTGGGTAGTTAGCATCCACAGTTCCACACTTTGTGACAGCCACATGGTAAACTTTAAAGCTGCCATTTGAGCATAGATTGTACAATCACTAGATGAATTTATGGATTTTTTGCTTGACTTTCATCTATCTCTGCAGGTGACTATTAACTATCTCCTAGGCAATTTGGGTAAAGAATATTCTGAAACTGTTGGTGTAGTTGACCTTGGTGGTGGATCTGTGCAAATGGCATATGCCATCTCAGAGTCAGATGCTCAAAAGGCACCAAAATTATCAGATCCAGAAGATAAATATGTGCAGGAAATGTATCTTAAGGGAAGGAAATATTACCTTTACGTTCACAGGTATGCCTCATTCTCTATAATTAATATATGCTTTGTTCCTTAATGAGAATTAAGAGAACTTTAGAACTTAAGAGTACCCATTGTCACTTTCTGATCTTTTCCTTGTCTTTGTACATTGCTAGAAGGGGTATGCATTGTTGCTAATCCAGAGTAGTGATGCTTTCTTTATATTAAAATAATCTGTATCTTCTATCTCCATAATATGTTTTACATCTCCATTACAGTTATTTGCACTATGGATTACTAGCAGCTCGAGCTGAGATTTTGAAGGTCACAGAAAACTCTGGCAATCCTTGCATCTTGGCAGGATATTCTGGTACTATTCCCTAATGAACTGGTAGCACTATCTGTTTTGCATTTTGGGTTTATACATGTTCATAGTTTTTATTTTATTTTATTTTATTTTTATTTTAACCAGCAAGTCAGAATATAGCAAAATAATGATTAAAAAGAATACTAGGTTCTGGCTCTGAAAGCTGCAACATGAACCAAGCAGAGAAATCAATGTGCCATAGAACATAGATAACACAAATGCCCGTGCATACAGGCTTTCACTAGTGAGATGGACTTTTATTTAGTTATTTGTTTTCCAATTCACGTTTTGAATCTCATTTTTTGTTTTAATTGTTAACTTCATTGAAGGTTAGGAAAATGAAATGATTAAGCTATATCTTGTACCCTTATCCAAAAAGAAGATATATCTTGTACCCTTATATCTTCTTTTGTAAATTGAGTGTATTGATTGATTGACTATGTGAGTGTGTGGTATGCAAGGGTCATACAAGTACGGAGGGGCAATTTACTCTGCATCACCTTTGCCTTATGGTTCAAACATGAAGAGTTGCAGAGATGTATCTATTATGGCTCTTAAAGTCAATGAGTCAATTTGCACATCCATGAAATGCACTTTTGGTGGAGTGTGGAATGGCGGTGGAGGCGATGGTCAGAGGAATCTCTTTGTTGCTTCATTCTTCTTTGACAGGGCTGCAGAGGTATATATATCTTCTGGAAAAGATGATTCTGTACATACATTTTCATGGGTTATAATACTAACTTATGGTGTAGGGAAATTTTGCTGCATTGTTTTATGTCATGCTGATCACAATATTCATATTATGTAGGTTGGCTTCATTAATGCAACTGCTGCTCCTGTTGCAAAAGTTCGCCCTGCTGATTTTGAGAGTGCAGCTCGAGATGCTTGTGAAACTGGACTTGAGGATGCCAAATCTAAATATACTAGTGTTAGTGCCGATAACTTGCCGTACCTGTGCATGGATCTTGTTTATCAGTTCACTCTGCTTGTAGATGGCTTTGGTAAGTGATATTGCATTGCATTTGCAGGAAGCACACAAATGATGTATCATATTTCCATGGGCATGGAAGGAAAAGGATTATTGTTATTAAACTAATTGCATTGATGCTTGTTTTTCAGGGATTGATCCTCAGCAAGAGATCACTTTGGTAAAACAAGTGGAATACCAGAATTCGTTTGTTGAGGCAGCATGGCCATTAGGCAGTGCCCTTGAAGTTGTATCATAATTCAAGTAACTGCAGGAATGCTTGATTGATTATTTAGCCTTATTCAATTACAGCATTATTAGTTATCAAGAGTAAGCAATTTTTGGAATGCAGCTTCTAGAAGCCAATTCTGTTCTGCTGGTCCTGGAAAGAATATCAATTCCTGTATGACTGGCAGTGAGTGAGACAAAGCAAAGAGAAGAGCTTTTTCTACTGTCTGTCTATTTTCTATATTTTATTTCTCTGGAGGCTCTGGCCAGAAGGGGAGCATAGCATTGCATTGCATTGAAGGTCCTATCAATAATGAGAGCTTTCTTTTGTGGTTCTTCTGACTTTTGTTACATGTGAAGAATGAATAGATATGTATGCATTCTTGTAAACCCAGAAAAATTAAAGATACATACCCACTTTTTATATACAGAGATTATTCATTCGAACTGTCTGGGTTTCGATGCCTCCTATGAGTTTGCACATGCCAGATAAATTATAAACTAGTGGAGCAACAAATGACGATACCCCACAATGAAAAGGTGTTTAACATTAACCTTGTTGATTACTGGGTACCAATCATCTTCTTAAGTTCCTAACATCAAATCTACTGAATTTTGCAATGAATCATCAGCTCCGGCTCCAGGTGGCAAACCTGTAAATTCCAGCAATGCCAGTATGCCACCATTCCACCCTTCACTTATTCCATTCTCAGTACACACTTCAAAGCTTCCCGTACAAGCAGTTATAGCTCAGGTGCCTGCTTTTTAATTTAAAAGCTCTACTCTATATTCGAATAAATTATATAAATAAATAAACCAAAAATTCTTCTATGTATAAATGGGTGGGAGGGATGATTGTCCTGTTTGGTAAAATAGTTAGCCTAGCAGTCAATTTTTATTTATTTGACCACTATTAGTTATCGGATTTGGTTAAAGAAAATCAATATAAGTGTTTGGTTAAGCAACTTTTTGTAACTCCAAAATGTTAAAATTCAAAAAGTTGTTCAAAACAACTTATTTGTTTAGCTTTTTGAAAAAAAATAAAATTATACCAAACATCTATCAGCTAACAGTTAATTTACCAAACACTTTTCTACAATCAATTAATTTTATCAATTATTTATACATTCTAACCCAATCAGCTAACAATTATCAGTTAATAGCCATTTACTAAATAGGGCAATATGGCATGCGCCTTTATTTTTTAGGATCAAACTATACCTAATGTCGTAAATGGGTTTCACCTTCCTATATAAAAAAAACTACACCTAATGTTATAACTATTTTATTGGATTAAAAAAAAAAAAAGATGAAGAAACAGTGGGTTTGATCAAGCTGCGTTCAGATAATTTAACTTTTTTTATTTTAAGATAGAAATAATCTTTCTTAAATATAAGATATATTTTTTTTTAAATTGAAAAAAATGGTTAAATAGGATATCAACCTTTATACATAAAATGTAATTAGTCACTTAAACTTTTAAAAAGTGTAATTAAACACTCCAACATAGTAAATAGGTCAATACATAGGCCCATTGACCGCCACTAATTGTCGTTAACCACCATTGGTTGCCTTGACTATCATTGATCATAACAATTAGAAAAAAATTGACAATCGACAACCAACGGTTGATCGTCGGTTGTCCTCTTTGAAGAAGACGACTTGTTAGTCTCCCTCTTTTGCGTAGAAGTGTCACCTTCTCCGGCGGAAAAGGCAATTACTGGTTGTCATCTCTAAGCGAAGACTACCATTGCAGTGGTCTTTTGCTCAGATGAAGTCAGTGCCCATCGCTAGCCGTCGGTTGTCGGAGTATCGTCTAAATTTTGAGTGTCTTGTTATCGCATGTCATTAATTAATTTTGAAATTTTAATGCACAAAAATAATAAATTTATGAATTTAATTGCATTTTTAAAAATTTAACAGGTTAATTACACTTTCATGGAAAGTTTGAGGTTGTATTTTACATTAAAAAAATAAATAAATAAAAATGAAAGGGGATAAATTAGAGTACTCCGGTCTCCGTATTTGTCTATAACATGTTCTCTACAGAAACAGGTGCCCTAGGACAAACTTGTCTCTCTTTGACATCTTCACTGTTCACGTCTTTTTCCCTTTCTTCCATTGCTCGTCTGTGTCTTTGTTCTTTTCCTGAATTCTTATTTTTTCCTAATTCCCTTCCCCTTCTGTTTCTTTCTTTAGCATGAGACAACAAACCCTCTAAGACAGACTTGAAGAACAAATCTATATCTCCTTTCACACCAACCGGATCTCAGGTTTTGATCACATGCAATACTTTACTTATTGTCATTTATGCGTTAATCAATTTTACCAATTCTATTTCTCATTATCTTTGGTATTTAAATTGGGCATTAATTAGATGCTAGTATATATAATAAATATAAATTGATGAACTTGTGATTCAGAGGTTGCCGGTTTGTGGCAGTCCCAGTGAGAAGCTGTGAAGTGACGGGCTATGAGTATGTTGCGAGAGAGGGTCAGGCGAGCCATACTCCCTCCTGCTCAGGAGGTAAATAACCCATCCAATCTAATCCTACTCTACTGTCATTTTCAATTTTCTAGACATTTTTCTTCTTCATTCTTAATTTGATATTTTATGGTTTTTCCCATTGATTGGATATGTGGGAAACTTCATTTCTAGTAGTTTTATTTTATTTTTTTCCGTGTAGTGCTAGTATTAATTTTTTGTTGGTCGAGATTGTAGAATATTGACAAGTTGGACAAGGTTCTGAAAGATGGAAACTACTATGGAGCTCAGCAGATGTTTAAGTCTATTAGTGCCAGGTTCCATTGCTGACATTTCTCCTTTTTTTAGATTCTTTTTACTCTAATACTCTATTATTGATCACATCTTGAATTAACGACATTTACTGGTTTGTTCCAGATATGTGGGCGCTGAGAGGTTTTCTGATGCATTGGATTTTCTTCAGTATGGGGCCTGTGCACAATTGGAAATTGAACAGGTTATACTTTTCTCACTTACATATTTGCTATCAGTTTGATTAATAATTAGCACAAGCCTTTTGAAATGTGTAACCTGCAAGGGCCTTTATTGATTGGAAAAACAATTTTCTATAATGAAACTGATAAATGAGGACTGGAGTTATCAACTTGATAAAATTGTTATTAGTCTTATTATACCTCAAGCACATTGTACAGACATCCATATGAAGGTTTAGTTAGCTTTCTAGCATGGCTATAATCGTTAGTATTAAGCCTTTTAAGAACCAAAGGTTGTGAAAAGCATTCAATTTAGGGGGGATTTTCACCATCTGAATAGCACAAACTAGAGATAAAGGTGTAGAAATCAGAAAACGAGTAGGATATGAAAAGAATCCTTACCCTGCAAATAACTTCTTTTCAAAATGAATTGCATTTGGTTTCTTCATCATGTAGGTTACCTGTGGAGGGGAGCTTGCTGTTTTGTTTGTGGAAACCCTTGTAAGAGGAAACTTGTCTTATGATGATGACACTCTTGGTTAGTATTTCTTATGTGAATCAAGCTAATGTAAATCTTTGTATTTTCTTTCATGCATTATACTTCCTATTTGTGTCTAATATGATTGTTCTGATTTATCATGGGCTAGTTATCTCAACTGGTATTCTCTTAGTACTTTAGAAGGGAAGAACAATGTATGATCCCCCCAACCCCATATACCATTGTGTCAAAAAGTATTTAAAATTGGCTTTTGTCACTTGAAAGTTGCAATTTTCCCTCTCTCAGCAATTTCTGAAAGAAAGTGAGGCAACAATTTTTTTTTTTAACATGGGGGATTCTTCTTTTAAAGAGTGGTACAAAGAAGAATGCTCTAAAGTGAAGTTTTCTGCTTTCTGCGGACCTGTATTAGTTATAACATGAATATATTCCCTCGGTTTGAGGAAGTAAGATTGTCACTGCAAATGCTCTTCACAAATTGTAACTGCAAAATCTACCCACAGTAAATAGTGCATCTATCAAGAGCCTTGCACTTTTTGTTAAATCAAACTCCTCTCCGAAATATTGTGTCACTTTTATTTATGTCTGAGCCACATATATCATATATTGAATTGATGTGGCTCTTGAAGAACTTCTAAATGTTTTGGTTTTGCACTTGGTTATGACATATTTTAATCTTTAGACCGCATCAGGAAAATCTACAAGAAGTTTCCTAGAATTACAGTGCCACAAAATTTGGAGCTAGCTGATGATGATGACATGCAAAAAGTTGCAGAAGCCCTCACTGCAGCAAAAACACGAGTAGAGGCTTGTACATCCTTTTTGAAAGCTGCCCTCAAGTAAGTCTCTAAATCTTTCTATGGGTGCATACATGAGTGTTCCTATGAATAACATTTTAAGGCAGTTCATCAGAAACACTGGGAAAATACATCAAGGAATTTGCTTCTTCTTCTTCTTCTTCTTCTTCTTCTTCTTTTGTGTGTGTGTGGGTAATGGGTCAACAGAAAAAGTTCATTGATGAATAAGTACTCCGTATTATCTATTTAATCTATGAGGACATAGAGTCATAAAAAATACAGAGAATAGTGAATACACTGGATATTAAATACTACGTATCTGGTTTATTATTATTATTATTTGTTGGAGGCTTGGATTACTGTAATATACCCTGACACAAATATGGGTTAATGGATCAGGGTATGGTTCAAATGGTTGTTCTTAAAGTATGATGATGAATTAGGGGCTGGGATTGGACCTATTTGTTGATTATTTCTTTTCTATAATGTATGCAAATGACTCTTTAAACTTTTCCCTCAGGTGGTCCTCTGAATTTGGAGCACATAAGTATGGATCTCCAGAGCTTCATGACATGTTGGCCGAATATATATTCTCAGAGTCACCTGAGGTGGTGCGTTTCTAGTACTGGTTCATTTCTTCTTTTGCACTTCATTCTAATATATACATATATTTGTGTGCGTGTGTATATATGTATAATTGATATATTATTGACATATTATGGTGATTCTGTTCAGTTAGCTATTGCTAATTTCTTTGATTAAAGCTCCACTGGACATGCAAAATTAGTATGAAATACAGAGTAATATATTAATGCTTCTTGTTCATCTTGTATCTAACATATTTATGGTTCATAGGACATGGGTAAAGTATCTTTCCATTTTGTCAGAGGGAAGAATCCGAAGAAATTCACTTCAACTGTTATCAGTTTCATGGGCAAGGTTAGACTTCATCTTCTTCAATTTAAAATTTCTTTTTATAGGTTCAGCTGAGAAAATGCTATAAACTTCATAAAATTGTTGATATGTTATTTATTATATGAAGAATCTCATTTTCTCTTAATGATTTGTTTGATGGACACATGTGAATTGTATTTCTCGATATGCAGTGTTACCCTGGAGAAGATGATTTGGCTATTGCTCGGGCAGTTTTAATGTAAGTATGAACATTACTTACTGATCTTGCTACTCTGGCTGCAGTATTTTGAACTTCGGTACCAGAGTTCTTTGGCATGAATTTCTGTATATTCTCAACTTTACGATTTACATTTTCAGTTTTTAAAATTTTAGAATGTTTGCACTGTACTTACGGAACTTTGTGTGCTGCTATTCCCTTTCATATGTTTATTCTTACATCCAGTCTTGTGAAATGAGAGATGATGTTTGAGATTTGTGAAGAAAATGAGTATTTTTTTTAATCTTCCCTAAATGTTAGATAGGACATGGTAATTTACTGTGAACTTTTGATGTTCTGTTTTACATGTTTAAAATATAGCAGGATCAATTTGCTTATGGGAAACTAACTATGCAGTACTGCCATAGTGCCGTGTGTTGGGCATCATGCTTGATGCCATAAGTATTAGGTGATCGATCGATTTCACCTATAGAACTTAAGAGGACCAAGTGTCAGTGGGAATGTAACTAACGCCTAACATTTATGTTAAAGATACAGAATATATGGAAGTGACTCTATTCAAGAATCTCACAGCTATTATTCTATTGTATTTATGGGAGCCACTTCCTTACTGATTTTGTAACAATGTCGGATACTAAAAATAGTAAGCGATGGGGTTCATTTTGTAATTTTTCAAAAAATTTCAATTTTTTGTATCTGGCATTGTTAGTTTGTTATGGATTGGCATAGAAGAATTTTCCTTGTATTTATATGCAATCAAGATTGGTTACTTGTGGTTTTTTCTTACTGCTAGGTACTTATCCCTGGGCAACCTACGAGATGCCAACTATCTTATGGATGAGATAAAAAAACAAGTCAGCTCTAAGGAGCTTGAGTTTCCTGAATCAGAATTAATGCAGTTCATCGGTTATCTTCTTCTGACGTAAGTTGACTACATTTTATCATTATTTTCTTCCAAATTTCTTATAAAACAAGGGTTTCTTTCAAGACCTTCTTGCAGAATTGTCTCAAATGCTATGCTTCATCCACTTAGAATTTGGTGTGAAGACAACTACGCTAATTCTTTTAGGTTTTGTTTTTAATTTTTAATTTTTATGGTTGAATTCTTTTTAATTCCCAGCTATATTTGTTGCAAAATAGCGTAGTAATTATAGAAATTTCCACTTATAAGGTGTCAGTTTCCTCTAGTACCATCTGATTATGAGAGCATTGTGCTTTTTATGTAATCTACTTAATGTTCTTTTTACCTATGTAATGAATTAGACCATCAACTCCTTTTCCTCTCTGTATTTGGCAATTTAGAGTCTAAAGAGCTGTTTGCTACTGCATTTGAATTATAATTATAATGCAGGTTGCAGAGAGATGCAATCCCTCTGTTTAATAAGTTGAGGGTGGTCTACAAGGCCAGTATAGAAAGAGAACCAACATTTTATGAGGTCTGCAATATCTCCTACTTGAAATACTTTTTCCATCTATTAGATATTTTGGTTAAAACATGCTTGGGTCAGATCAAGCTTGCAGTTATTTGCCTCATTTATCTTGATGCTATACTTGCTGTGTAGTTGTTAGATGAAATAGCAGAGAAGTTTTATGGATTACGACGCCAGAGTCCACTGCAGGGGATGTTTGGAGATATCTTTAAGGTAACTTTAATTCCTGTTGAGATGCTTAAACTTTAGATGGTATTTGGTTCAATCATGGGTATTTTAAATCACTTTTATTCTCATTCCCGGGCTCTAAACCCGCGAAACAAACACTATCTTAAATCTTAATGCTGATGAAAAATCTCCTTCAAATCCTAATTCATCACACGGTTTTCTTATTGTGTCCCCATTCCCAGATGATGGGAGGTGAATAGGCGATATGAGTGTTTGAGTTGCGTTTGCTAATGAGCTACGACAGCAGTTGGTTCCTTGAAATCATGTGCAGTGCAGTTGACTTCAATATGTATATGCAGCAGGGGGTGTCTGCATCTAAATGGTGGGCCATTTATGTATTGACGGTTTTGTTCTTTCACTTGGCTTATAATTCTATGCGAAACGTCATTCTTTTTGTGTTTCTATAATGCAAAACATGCAATGCACTTTCTCTGATACAGAAGAATTTGGTTACAATTGTGCTGGAGCTGGAGTGGATTTGGGGTTTTAGCTTAGTCCTAGTTTTGTCTGTCTTTATGTCCTTTTGTTTGATTTCTGTGGCTCTGTGCCCACCGACATATTGCTTTCCAACTGCCAGCAAAAAGCTATAGATTATCTAAAATTTTATGGCTATGTGCCCACCGACGCCTGAAAAAAATCTTTGCTTTTTAACTAAAATTGTTTATAATGATTAATGATGCTCGTCTAAGTGTATTTCCCAGTAAATATCTTTAGCCTTCATTTTTTTTAAGGGTTTACTGAAATAGAATTTCAATCGAAATTCATGTTTTTCAATTTATTATTGTTTCCAAATGCAGAGCGTATCATGAATTTTGACTATAATTTTATTGCTCACTATAATTTTAATGCATGGTGAGCAATAATCCGCCAAATTTACTCCGATTCAATATGTATCCACTTAGAGTGTTCGCAACTAGTGGATTGGATACAGAATGATTTCTAAAAAATCAGCAATATCCAATGTCCTCCGTTAGTCCATTGCCAGAATGACGCTTGCGCGTGTGTATATATATATATATATATATATATATATATATATATATATATATATATATATATATATATATATATATATATATATATATATATATATATATATATATATATATGTGAAACGGATGAAATGAGAACGCGTGTCTAGGAGAGAAAATATTTATTGCACTCGTTTATTTGTCAAAATCTAACGGATCAGAAATACTATTTAAAAAAAACACGGTAGCATTTTCGTAGTGCACTCAAGTGCAAGTAAAATATATATTATAGTTAATGTATTTTGTATTTTAACATTATATTGTAATTTATAATGTATTTTGTATTTTCGTAGTGCACTCGAGTGCAAGTTAATGTAATCTATCAAAAACATTATATTGTAATTTATAATGTATTTTGTATTTTAACCTTATTATGACTATTTGATATTTTATAAATTTCGTTCCACTCAGTCGATTTTCTGGCGCACTCTATAATTATAGTACAACATTAACAGAAAAAACATTATATTTATAATTATAGTACAACATTAACAGAAAAAACATTATATTTACATTATCTATTCAACAAATCATAAGGTACTTTGCATCATAATTAAATATTAAACAAATTATTTAAAGAGTGAATATTATAATATGATTTTTAAAATATTTTATTTTAAAAAACTCGATTTGTTAGGAAATACAGTAGTATATATAAACGTGAAATTACGAAATTGGATGGCGGTAGTTGGGTGGTTTGGGAGTTGGTTCGCGGGACCTCTCAGCGTAGAATTTGTAAAGCACATGTGAAAATAGTTGATGATGGTTGGTCGGTGTCGGTCCCCTCCCCAGTACTGTAGTCCACTGGCCACTAGGCTGGTGTTTGGTAGGGATTGGATAGTATTAGAAGAAGTGTGGCTTAAGCTTTGGCTGCATAACTCCCTCCGTTGCATTGAGTTGTTAGTGGTCGATCTGATCTGATCTGAAGTTGAGTGAGAAGAGAAATGAAGGTGATCGACAAGATCCGGGGGTGTGTGAGTGTCAGTGCCGAGGAGGGCAGCTGCAACGGCACTACTGCTCCTCATGGCAATGTGGTTTTCTCCTTCGAGTTCTTCCCTCCCAAGACTGAGGATGGTGTGGACAACTTGTTCGAGCGGATGGATCGAATGGTGGTTCATAACCCTACTTTCTGCGATATCACTTGGGGCGCCGGTGGCTCCACCGCCGATCTCACCCTCGATATCGCCAACCGGATGCAGAACATGGTCTGCGTCGAGACCATGATGCACCTCACCTGCACTAACATGCCCGTCCACAAGATCGACCACGCCCTCGACACCATCAAGTCCAACGGCATCCAGAACGTCCTTGCTCTCCGCGGCGACCCCCCTCACGGCCAGGACAAGTTCGTCCAGGTCGACGGTGGCTTCTCCTGCGCTTTAGATCTCGTCGGTGCTCTTCACTCTATCCGCATACAATGTGTTTGACTCTTTGTCTCTCTCTTTCCTTCTATTCTTATTTCTCCTCATTCCTTCTCCAGGTGAAGCACATTCGTGACAAATACGGGGACTACTTCGGAATTACTGTCGCTGGTTATCCCGGTATGCCAATTGCCAAACAAACAAATCTCTTCTGTGAATACATAGTATAACACTCCGCTNATATATATATATATATATATATATATATATATATATATATATATATATATATATATATATATATATATATATATATATATATATATATATATATATATATATATATATGTGAAACGGATGAAATGAGAACGCGTGTCTAGGAGAGAAAATATTTATTGCACTCGTTTATTTGTCAAAATCTAACGGATCAGAAATACTATTTAAAAAAAACACGGTAGCATTTTCGTAGTGCACTCAAGTGCAAGTAAAATATATATTATAGTTAATGTATTTTGTATTTTAACATTATATTGTAATTTATAATGTATTTTGTATTTTCGTAGTGCACTCGAGTGCAAGTTAATGTAATCTATCAAAAACATTATATTGTAATTTATAATGTATTTTGTATTTTAACCTTATTATGACTATTTGATATTTTATAAATTTCGTTCCACTCAGTCGATTTTCTGGCGCACTCTATAATTATAGTACAACATTAACAGAAAAAACATTATATTTATAATTATAGTACAACATTAACAGAAAAAACATTATATTTACATTATCTATTCAACAAATCATAAGGTACTTTGCATCATAATTAAATATTAAACAAATTATTTAAAGAGTGAATATTATAATATGATTTTTAAAATATTTTATTTTAAAAAACTCGATTTGTTAGGAAATACAGTAGTATATATAAACGTGAAATTACGAAATTGGATGGCGGTAGTTGGGTGGTTTGGGAGTTGGTTCGCGGGACCTCTCAGCGTAGAATTTGTAAAGCACATGTGAAAATAGTTGATGATGGTTGGTCGGTGTCGGTCCCCTCCCCAGTACTGTAGTCCACTGGCCACTAGGCTGGTGTTTGGTAGGGATTGGATAGTATTAGAAGAAGTGTGGCTTAAGCTTTGGCTGCATAACTCCCTCCGTTGCATTGAGTTGTTAGTGGTCGATCTGATCTGATCTGAAGTTGAGTGAGAAGAGAAATGAAGGTGATCGACAAGATCCGGGGGTGTGTGAGTGTCAGTGCCGAGGAGGGCAGCTGCAACGGCACTACTGCTCCTCATGGCAATGTGGTTTTCTCCTTCGAGTTCTTCCCTCCCAAGACTGAGGATGGTGTGGACAACTTGTTCGAGCGGATGGATCGAATGGTGGTTCATAACCCTACTTTCTGCGATATCACTTGGGGCGCCGGTGGCTCCACCGCCGATCTCACCCTCGATATCGCCAACCGGATGCAGAACATGGTCTGCGTCGAGACCATGATGCACCTCACCTGCACTAACATGCCCGTCCACAAGATCGACCACGCCCTCGACACCATCAAGTCCAACGGCATCCAGAACGTCCTTGCTCTCCGCGGCGACCCCCCTCACGGCCAGGACAAGTTCGTCCAGGTCGACGGTGGCTTCTCCTGCGCTTTAGATCTCGTCGGTGCTCTTCACTCTATCCGCATACAATGTGTTTGACTCTTTGTCTCTCTCTTTCCTTCTATTCTTATTTCTCCTCATTCCTTCTCCAGGTGAAGCACATTCGTGACAAATACGGGGACTACTTCGGAATTACTGTCGCTGGTTATCCCGGTATGCCAATTGCCAAACAAACAAATCTCTTCTGTGAATACATAGTATAACACTCCGCTCCGCTCCGATTCAATTCACTATTCGAAATACTTCTTCATTTTGCTCTTCTGATCTTCTTCCCAACAGAGGCACACCCTGATGTTATCTCTCCTACTGGACTTGCTACTCCAGAGGCCTACCAGAATGACCTTGCCTACCTCAAGAGAAAGGTTTTGCTTATCTATCTCCTACCTGATTTCTTGCATTCATAACTACCAATCTAGTAATATTGACGGTAGTGCATTTATGTACTCACTCTATAAGGTTGATGCCGGAGCAGACCTCATTATTACTCAGCTCTTCTATGACACTGATATCTTCCTCAAATTTGTCAACGATTGTCGTCAAATTGGGATAAAATGCCCCATTGTTCCCGGTATTATGCCCATCAACAATTACAAGGGCTTCTTGCGTATGACTGGATTCTGCAAAACCAAGGTATGCTTTTAGTGCCGAGGTATTAGATTGCATACTTTCTTTTACAAGTTTTGATGATACTCATGTCAATGAACTTCAAAGTCTGGAACTTGTTTCTCAATATCAAAGAGTTTTCATTTATAAGCATCTTCAGGATGTAATGCCCAAGTAAAACAACGGAAAAGCTTACACTTCACTGAAACTCCTCCTACTATCGCCATTCCTGCTTATCAATCTTGCATCCAATACAATTAACTGGATTATCTGCTATTTAGTGGTGGAACAGGATAAAATGATAAATGATCTTCTGTACAGTTATTAAAAGCTACTATAAGCTTCTTCTTTCTTTCTTTTTTTTTTTTTTTGTTGAACAAAAATCGTTAGTTATAATAGTAATAATAATAATAATAATAATAATAATAATAGTAATAATAACAGGATAAAGGGTTTACATGATACAATATATCCTGTAGAGTGTAGCCTCTAGTTTTGTTTGCCCTGCATATTGCCAATCACCATAGTATGAAGAACTTGCAATTTTATGTCTTCATTTTATGATTTACACTAGTGTGTGAGAGGCACCTGATGGCCATTTCAACTGTCATTCTGACACTTGAGATTCTCTTATGATGCTTTGCAGATTCCACCTGAAATTATGGCTGCGCTGGAACCCATTAAGGACAATGAAGAAGCTGTGAAAGCTTATGGAATTCACCTCGGAACTGAGATGTGCAAGAAGATTCTGGCTAGTGGGATTAAAACAATACATCTTTATACATTAAACATGGAGAAATCTGCATTGGCAATACTTATGGTTGGTTTTAGTTTTCAAACTTTGTTGCTTCTGATTTAATATTAATGAAATGATCTTCAATCAAAGTGAACAGTTGGATAATGCTAGAGTTTGCATGCAGAATCTTGGTGTAATAGAAGAGACCAAAGTTTCAAGGTCATTACCTTGGAGACGCCCCACAAATGTTTTTCGTGTAAAAGAAGATGTCCGTCCCATATTCTGGTAAGCATGTGAACTTCTGAGGACAAATATCATTCACCGTGCAATTGTTTTTCATTGGCAAAATATTCCCCCAGTTGTGGACAGCATCTGATATTTATTGCCATTTGCCAATGATAGGGCCAATCGTCCAAAAAGCTACATAACCAGAACCATAGGCTGGGATGAATATCCACATGGCCGATGGGGTGATTCTCGCAATGCATCATATGGAGCACCTTCCAACCATCAGGTGAAAATGAACTCTTATGTTCAGTCATTTAGTGATCTGTTTTTACTTCTTGTTGGACCTATATTTCAAATGAGATGGCATGTAAGTTGGCTGAGATTATGGAATTTCAAAGTTTGCATATATCACAAAAGAGAGTGAATAATTATTCAAAGCAAATCTAATAAATTGCATGAGCAGCAAGACTTGTCCATAACAAATACAATTTCATCAGATGAAGGGAATCCCTCTGGCTTCCATGAATGGGCTTGCCATGTTTTCACTTTGGTTTGGACTGGACATTTGGCAGCATTCATAAATGCAAATGCCTCACCCTATCCCATGGATATATCTAATCTCTTTGCTCTTGGGTGATATGCTACAGATCAAGGAAAAGTTTGCACCCCATGGGTGGAAATGTTGACAATTCCTCAAAGTATACCCTGAAAGGGCAAAAAAGAAAGTTCTAAACAGCCAAAATGGATCCTAAGGGCAGTCTTTTGGATAAGATCCTTTGATATTCATTCACTGTTTCTATGGTTTAGTGTTCTTTCATTAACACTGAGTCACTAGCATGCATTCACCTTTATAATGTTACTGTGTTTTTCTTGAAACGAGTGGTATGGGGACTACGGTTACTCCTACTCCTACACAATGAAATGCCCAGTTTCTCCCTGCCTCTCAAACCCTTTGCTTGAGTTTATTTCAATTATGTAATTTGGATTTATTTATTATTCAGTGATATTGTAACTCTTTTAACAGTTCATGCGACCACGTACACGTGATAAGAAGCTTCATGAAGAATGGGTGGTTCCTTTGAATAACATTGACGACATTTGCGAGGTATGCTTTTCAGATGGAATTTGCCTTAACCTGACATTTTATATGTTTTTGGCTTCCCAATTAATTTTGGTGCTTATGAAAATCAGATATTTTCCAAATATGCTCTTGGAAAGTTGAGAAGCAATCCGTGGTCTGAATTGGATGGTCTTCAGCCAGAAACACAAATCATTAATGAACAGTTGGGAACTGTTAACCTGAGAGGGTTCCTTACCATCAACAGCCAACCAGCGGTTAATGGACAAAAATCGGACTCCCCTATTGTTGGTAAGAGTGATCACTTTTAGCTTTTCAAATATGGGCAAGCATTCCGTACAAGCACATTTTATAATCCTCGTTCCTTAACATAATAGAATAGATAATAGATAATTGCACTTATCAAATGAAAAAAGAGGAAAATACCTATAATATTGGCTCTTGCATGTTTATTAGAAGTGTAGATATAAAAAAAAAAAATCTTTATTAGACTAAATTACTCCAAGCCTCCAAGAGTGCTTAGCTTTACATAGAAAGAGACATGGTTTTGTAGTGAAACCAACTTAATCCGTAGAGAGAGGAATGGTTTTATGTATCCATAGGACTTGGTTAAAATAATATAACTAAAAGGTATGCCTTATTGTCTTCAGTAGTGTCTTATAAAACCTTGTGTTCTATGATATGTTACAACCTCATAAATTACTTGACTAGACTAGAGTAAGAAGGGCAAGGGCTCAAGGAAATGACAATAAGACTGCATTGTAAATTTGCATTCCAGCCTAATGAGGTAGGGATCAGGTAGAGCATGGAGCAGAATGGATCAGTTGGTGTTTAAGATTACTTTAAATATTTCTACAACTCTAAGGCTGGAAAGTGAGAGTAATTGTTATAGTTTTAATCGTGGACGTGAAGGGAGCAGAATGGATCAGTTGGTGCCTTAGGATTACTTAAATATTTCTACAACTTTAAGGCTGGAAAGTGAGTAATTATTTTATGTTAAATTGTGGATGCAAAGGGAGAAAGGGGATAAGTTGGTTTCCTCTCTTTCCAGTGGTTTATGCTTGTGGCCAATTTGTGAAACATCTTTTGCTCATTTTTTATTTTAAAAAATGTTTGTCTAAAGAAAAAAAAAAAAGAAACCATGTTGTGCTGGGTTTGGTTTTGGTTCAAGAAGCAGCAAAACTGACCTGGGTTTGGTTACTAATTTCCCTTTAGAATATATTTTTTAGGAGATTCACTTTACTTTCTCAGTTGTTCCCATTTACAAACAGTGACTCAATGGCTGCATTAGAAGTTTTCTAGATTCTCCCCATCGGGAACCCCTAAGAGGTTAAGAAAAACAGTAAAGCTTACACGAGTTTGTTTATAGGTGATTTGCAAGATGGGGTGTGTAAAAGGTTAATTGGATTCTTTTGATGAGAGTAACTTCCATTTGCAGGATGGGGTGGACCTGGTGGATATGTGTATCAGAAGGCATATTTGGAGTTTTTCTGCTCTGGACAGAAGTTGAATGCTCTAGTTGAGAAATGCAAAGCCTTCCCCTCTCTTACATATCTGGCAGTAAATAAAGAAGGAACTTTGATTTCAAATGTCAGTCAAACTGATGTTAATGCTGTAACATGGGGGGTCTTCCCAGCAAAAGAGATAATTCAACCAACAGTTGTAGATCCTGCTAGCTTCGTGATATGGAAAGATGAGGCTTTTGAATTCTGGACAAAGGGCTGGGCGCAATTATACCCTGAGACTGATCCATCTAGGAAAGTACTTGAACAGGTATGTCTCTTCATCTATGCTCATCAATCTCATATTCTCCTCCATTTACTATCAATCTGGAAAATAATAATGTGTTCTTCATATCATTTATCCATCCCTGCAGGTTCGGAACACACACTTCTTGGTCAGTTTGGTTGATAATGATTACATCAATGGCGATTTGTTTGCAATCTTTAAGGATATCTGAAATGAGTAGCAATCTTATAATGTCCTATGCGGTGCAGTTTGCTCATATAATGTCTCTTCAATGCTACATCATTTTCTTGTTTGTTTTCTAGTATTGAATGAAAACAGTTATATGAGATTACATTCTCAGGTCTATAATGTATTATGAATTTTAGGCCTTCCTACTTGCATGCCCAACTTATTTCTTTTATCTACAATTTGTTTATCTTTCCATAAAGAAAGAAAGATATAAGATAAATTTTCTCCTCCAAAAACCGCCACTAAATTGTAAATTGTAATAAGTAGTTCAAATGCCAAGAGTTTGTTCAATATTTCTTTCAAAATTTAAGATAATTAAAAAAAAAAAAGACTAGATCTTCTTTATAACTGCTACTATTACAACTATTTATCATCTTCTTTTGTAATAGAAGAAACTAAGGAGTGTAAAAATTTTACGGTGTGTTTTGATATTTTTTTTTAGTTGTACAATTAGGCATTACAAGTTGCAAGTAGTTCCACATTTGTACGGAAAGACAGGTTCTTATTTGATCCTGATTCTCTCTCTCTCTCTCTCTATATATATATATTAAAGTTTCGTATTTAATACATGAGTAATGACCTTTTGATTAAAAAAATTTTCTTCATTTTTTATTCCATTATTTACAAGTATGAGAACAAAATGGTAATGAGGTTTATAGTTATTAGTTACTTAAAGATTTGAATCCAATAGAATGATAACAAAAGTATGTAATCAAACATAGTAATCAGTATCAAATCTCATAGTATGATACATATTGAGTGAGTTGAAAAAGAAAAGTGGCTAAAAATATACATTTTGTCATTTATTTTAATTGTGATGTGGTAAATACGTCAGTTCCTACTAATACGTATAAGTACCGAGGCAGGATCACGACAAAATCTTTCTTTAGTCTGCTTGTTGGTTTAAGTCCTAAAGCTCGGGTAACTATGCCAAAGTCAGAGGGTCTCGAGCTTATGTGTGTCAAATAGGATGCCAAAGTCCTCATACCTTGCAATAAGTGTGGTATTATAGAGGTAGGAAGGGGAACATGTCGGGAGCCCAAAATGACTGACACGTGTTGAACATGCATCGGGGAGGCTCGGGAACGACGCCTCAATGGGCCACGTGGACCAAGATTCTTGACCACCCACTACATGGGAGTTATAGTGCGACTCTCGGTCAGTTCTGGTGAGGCCTTGGTCGGGAGACTCGTTCCGATCTCTATTGGTCAGGATCAACACTTAGGTTGTGCAAACTGCATCGATGCCTTACGCTCGGACAAACCGGGTGTCTAGTCGGTATCAGTTTCCCTTAGCCACCAAGACATATATTGACCAGGAGTATGGTAGGAGGGGTAGTATACTGTGTCCATCAAATTGTTCAAATGTCATTTTAACATAAAAGAAAAATACCACTTTCAAAATATTTGAGAAGATAATGTGAGGGGAAATATAAATATATCATTTGCTAATATTAAATTATATTAACCAATATAAAAAAATTAAATCATACTGTGTATAATAAATTAATACGTTTCATTTATTAATTGAATATGATATACGAAATATATTAAAAAAATAGAATTTCATATTTATCAAATAGGACTTTTAAAGTATAACTATATTAATTTAAAAACAACATTTTAAAATTATAATTTGAATACTGAGTTCAAACCTTGGCTCAAAATAACTAGTATATAGTGGTATAAAGCCCAATGGGACATTGTTGGGACGCAAAAGCGGCAAAGAAGAACAGAGCGGGCGGCGCCGGCGGGTAAGGAAGTAGTGAAGAGATGAAGTTTGCGGTGAAGGCTTTGAGCAGCGGAAAAGCTCGGGTAGGAGTTTTACAGTTGGGTAGCTGCCCCTACTCCATTGAAACTCCAGCTCTTCTCCTCACCACTCGCAAGGGCCTGCCCGTTTTCATTCCTCCCGATCACCTCCCCTCTCTCCCTTCGCCTGATTCTCATCTCCTCCAGTTTAGTCCCCTTCACTTGTAAGTAACACCCTACGCTCTCTCTCTTTCTATGTATTCTTGCACTCTTTTTGCATGCTAGGTGTTTGCTGTTTTGCTTGTATTGGATTTCTAGCCCCTTACAAGTTACAGGTAGAAATGGATTGAATAGTTTGTTATCTCCTTTTCCAGCTTAGAATGCGTCTCTAACAAAACCATATCCGACATTGGAGGACTACACCAGATGCTCGGTTTAAATGACCGTATATTCGCAGCCGTGCCCAGGGATTGTATTATTTCTATACCGGAGCACACAAGCACTAACAGGACCGGAGCATCTTTCGAAACTCCCTGTGGTCGTAGTTTGGTAATTTTCTTCCCGCTTTTCTGCAATGCAATTAATCCTTCCGTACGGTTTGAGTTATTTGTATGTGACGAATAAAATTCACTTTTTTTTTTTTTTTTTTTTTTTTTTTTTTTTTTTTGCAGATAAAACCTGCTGCATACATGGAAATGATTTCTTCTATGATGCCAAATTTGTGGACCACTTTAGCTGATGAGGTGCCTGCTTGGGTTTCGGACAAGAGGAATAGAATATCCGTTGATCGAACTGTGAGATGGCTTGATGATTGTCTCACTTTAAATTTGGTAAAACCTTTTTTTTTTTGTAAAGTATAAATATAACCTCTCTCAGTACATGTTTAATGTTTTCATGGAGTGGCCTTAGGCAAGTAACATTAGTAAATTATGTACTAGTGGAATGTATAAGCTTTTTATCTTTAGCACATAGAGCAGGATCTCCATTTGTCAGTTTACACAATGACTACAATAACCTGCTGTGACTTTTTGCCTGGTTTTAGGTTTTTTTCTATTACATTCAGCTTTTCTACTTCTTCTGAGTTCTGAATTATTGTTTGCTTCATCTTCTTAATTAGTAGTTCTGCATCAGAATCGTAATCATGTTAGGCTAATTTATTTTATAATTCAAGACTGTAAAAAAAGATGGTTCATTTGGTTGTGTTCATATAAGGAAACTCTGTGATTCATTATTGACATGCAAGCTCTAAATTACAATATCCGCATAGTAAATCTCATTTATGGAATGATCAATTGCCCTTGAACTTATGATACCTTTATGAACTGATAAAAAACATGAAGTGTTTTATAACTGGTGAGGTATAGACAGGTGCAACTGTTTTTGGATCTATTGTTGGAGGCTCTAGCATTGAAGAAAGACGGCGTTGTGCTCAAGAAGTAGCTAAGCGAAATGTGTCGGGTATTTATGTTCTATATTCTTGTTTTTTAGGGTCACAGCTAGATTTTGTAAGTCAATTTTTCGGTATGCTGTATTATTAAAGTCAATGTTCTCTGTTATGTGTTCAAATGTTTTTACAGTTGGTATCATATGGCCTTCTTGTCTTATAACCTCTTTACTAATCTTGACTGAAGGAGATGGGAGATCTACTTTACTCCTTTTATTCCCTTTTCAAATAAAAGCATGTATTGCAATGAAGTCATTACTGTTTGTCATTTGACGATCTCACCATCCAAACTCAAGCAAAAATAAATATTGGTTTCTATATATTTACGACGCTCATAGTTTTGTAATCATATAATTAATATTCTTACATATGATGCAGGCTATTGGATTGGTGGCTTTGGATTAGGAGAGAGTATGGATGAACGCACTGCTCTTCTTAGTGCTGTTACGGTATAGCTCCTTTTTGCTACTACTGCTCCTCATTCATTTCAGGATTGTGCCTATAAATTAGACTTGCTTTGGAAAGTTCTTTTAACGAGGTTTTCTCCTCGCCCTGTGACCCTAGCCGGCAAAGAGACTTGCTTTGGAAAGTTGACCCTCTATATTGTGGAAATCTAGTTAACATGCAATTTTCTCTTAACTCCAAGAACCCTTTGACATCAAATGCACTGGATATGCTATGCTCAACTTGTAGGGTTTGTTTACATAATTATTCACCCTTTTAAAAATATTGGGCTGATTGGTTAATATATTTGCTTGTGATAAAGATTCCTTGCTTTCAGATTGGCTTACGATGTCTTATTGCAGGAATCGTTACCACAGGAAAAGCCACGGCAGATATGTGGGCTTGAACTTCCAGGTATTTAATACTTGCATTTCTATCACCAATTTCATTTGCAGTTCCTCTATCCTCCACCCCTGATAACGGCCAAATATATATTCATTGTTAGTTGGTATGCATCAACCAATCATAACATTACAATTTGTTTTAAAGAGATCCTGAAAGTCCAGGACTACTAGGTTTTAGGGTGTAGGCAAATGCCTTCAACACACACACATGTATATTGATTTGTTCTTAAACTATAATACCAATGTTGACATGTTTGCTAAATCTCAAATATTTAAGTTCAAACTTCTCCAGCCTGTATGGCTGCCAGGATTATTTCAATTCTTGTAGATGCTGTTGTTAAATGGATACAAGTTTTCCTTCTTGCAGAAGAGGTCTTGCAGGGAGTTGCAGCAGGCATTGATCTATTTGATTCCTCGTACGTGAGAAATTTGAATTCATCATTTTCCTTTCCTCCTGCTTTCTCTTGACATCAGAATTGCTTGGCAGTTACATCTATCATCTGACACTTGGCGGCTTTGCACTCACCTTCCCACTTGAGAGAACTGAACGACATAAAACTGATTATCAGCCAAGTAGTAGTGATGCAGGCTGTGATGAGACAAAGATCAACCTGAAAGCAACTATTTACAGGTGTGGATATGGTAACTCTAGAAGATTTTTTAGTCTCACTTTATGTATGGTGAGGCAAAAAAAATTGTATTGAACTTATAGCTGGCATAAGGTAAGTCTAAGAATTATATTGAGGATTGGATTTATCAGAATCAACTGATAGCATTATGCTATATGGTGCAATATGAATACAAGCAAGAAGGCAAAAGATGAATGAAGCTATTCCTTGATTAGGTACTCATGCTCTGTGGTTATAATTCCCAATTTAATGTATTGTTCTTACTTTGACATTGCAGGAAGGATACATCACCAATTGTTGACAGCTGTAACTGTTATACATGTCAAAATCATACAAAGGCATACATTAATCACCTGTTTAATGTTCATGAAATGTTGGCTCAGATTCTATTGGAAATGTATGAATATCTCTCTTCCTTCTATTTATTTTTAACCATTTGATGATTTGTGGTATGTTAAACTCAAGTTGACCTTCATTTTCCAGACACAACACACACCATTATCTGGGATTCTTCCGCTGCATAAGAGAGGCAATTAAGGAAGGAACCTTTGAGCAATACCGGGAGAAGTTCATCAGGAATAGGCTCAACCATGTTTTTGCCAGTGCATCAGCTTGAACAGGTTTCCTTGGAGATGCCAGGTCGATGAAATTGCAATTTTAGATAACATATTGGTAACATCTATTTTACTAGTGAGCTGATTTAGACGGAGTAAAACAAGAGATTACAAGTACCAAACCAAACCAATTTGTGTGTTTTTGAGTTACTGAAACTTAGCAGTTGTAAAATATATAATTTTGTTCATTGAAGAAGTTACTCGTATATTTACATTTTAGTAGCGAAAAACAAGGGGTTGTTGTGTTGAAGCTCAAAAAAGATAGAATTGATGTGGTGTTCTTGTATTCTTAGAAAATTAATTATATTTATATTCATATTCATACTTGTGTTCAATTTCCACTTACAGAACTCCCAGCTGGTGGTTTTATCTCTAAAAGAAAACATTCTACTACTGTACATCATGATCATGATAGTCCTGTCCCCACTCTCCACCCAGCTTTCTAACCTTTGAACCCAACTACTATTGTATTATTAAAATAAAATTCGATGAAAATTTCTTTCAAAACCTGAACCTCAAATACAACTTGTTCTTGCTACTTTAGTTCTTCTACTCCATTCCATCTCTCTCCATGGTAGGTAGTTAATTTATGCATTTAGCAAAAATGTAGGAAGATTATGCTCTAAAATGCCCAGTAACTCTCTTCCTTGCCTTGCATCTTCAAGCGTGACTCCACTCAGCCTTTTTGCCGCCTCCACAAGCTGTCCTCTAAGCCTCTGTGATAGCAAGCACCCTCCTGCCTTCACACACTCCCTATACAGAGGCAGGTATGCTATTGCAATCCTCAGTGGAGATGGAAGATCCCTCAAACAGATTGGAGACTCACCCAAGTTCATAATCCGCACCAGATTCAGGTAATGCTCTTGACCTTGCCTCTTCCCTTCTATCGCTGCTGCTTCTGACCAATGCTCGTGAAGAAAAGACCTAAGCTCTGGAGCTACAGCCTCGTCTTCGGACCTAGCTATGCTGTCCGCAACAGCATAAGTAGCAGCAGGATCGCCAAGGAAGTCTGAACTAAGAAGAAAGGCTACCCCATCAAGGGACCCGCTACTTCGCTCACCAGCCGCCTTGAGAATCTCAATGCTGAGGGCTGCGAGAGTATGTTGAGGGACATGTGGAAGGATATATGCCGCCACCTTGACCTGACTGCTGGATGTGGCAGCTGTGAGGGCAAGACACAGTTCCATGTCTCTGCACCCCCTCTTAACAAACCACTCAACAACCTGCATGCAACCCCTCTCTGCTGCTCTCATTAAAGGCCCCAAGAAAGCCATCGCATTCCCTTCTTCCACTAAACATTCCATGGTTCCTATTTTACAATAATGTGAAGCAAATCCTAACGCCAGATCAACATCAACATCCAGGCTGTTCCTTTGAGCAATCTAATCAAGTAAATACGACAGCAACAACATATATGTAAGGAGGATGTCATGTATAACAGCACATAAATAAGCTTGATCCGGAAACAAACCCCAGACAACAAAATTGAATAAATTCCCAAAAGAATACCAAGTACAAGGTCATAAGTTTGAAAAAATATCAATTAAATAGCACAGTTCAAGCCATGAAATGACTAGAGATTAGAATGTGCTGGCTCTTCCCAGAAAAAAATACAAGCCTCTATCATTACTTCCAGTATAAACTAGCCAGAACATAAAAGAAATATGAAAGGATAGGAATAAATTAGAGAAACCACAGGAAGTCGGATCAAGAAATCCTGACCAGAAATGAACCACTACTCAACTACTCAATTAAGGTATAATAAAGACAGATAATAAGAGATATGATTTGCAGTGATGTGTCAAGGGCTCAACATGCAAGGGCCATGATTTTCTGCAACAGATTGGTATAGCCTGAAACTGTATAATTTCTCTTTTATCCCAATGATTTCTGCATGTAGATAGCATACACTGCTTTCTGGAGTTCAACTTCAAAATATAGAAGGTATAAAAACACTAATAACCTTTATATAACAAATCCCTCCACCCAAAGAAAAAGAGAACTCCCTGCATCCCATTTTATCAGTCTGCTTTCCATATTCAGGCTGTCTCAAAATTACATTAACAAATACTGCTTAAGCACTTGTTTGTCTTTACACAGAATTATATGCACATCATATGGGTGTGGGCAACCAATGAGTTTAACTCATGTAAAAAGGTATCCTACTATTCCTACACGAATTTTCCTTAATAACTTTGAGTCACCAAAAGATAGAGAGCACTAATGGACACAATAAATAGGCTTAGCAGGGTAATAACACTTACCTGCAACAAAATGCGTACAAGCTCTGTGCTACCAAAACGTGAAGCTTCAAGAAAACACTGATTAACATTGTCAGCACCACCCTCCACTAACATCCCCAGTAACCCCTGGATACCACTTGCTGATATACCAGATGCCCAGCCAGGATCAAATGAGCTAGAGAAGAGAGTAAGGGGGAAACATGCTGCATCAAAAGCTTCTGTGAAGTCTTTTCCTGTAAGGTTGTTCCCAGCAAGGTCTAGGAAGGTCTTGAAAGCAGATAACTGCAACTCTATCTCAGCAGCTGAGTTATGACCTACCCTATCCCTGTTTCCTTGGCAACGCGAATGGAAACCTATACATTTAAGAGCCCATTCAGTGAATTTCTGAACCTTTGCACCAGCTTCTGCCTTCAAAACTTCATCTCCATTGCATTCTTGCAATCGTTCCTGCAACCTGTTGAGGATGAGCATAGATGTCCAGGTGAAAAACATAACATAAAAAAAATAAATAGAAAAGGGTAAGTACAGAGAACATTAGCATCAAAAGCTATTTTCAATAATAATAATAATAATAATAATAAAAAAGCTGGCATCTAATCCTAAAATTAACTCCACTGAACAGAGTACAATTAACTTTTCCACCACTTAATTGCACCAAAAAATCTTAAAATTAACTCAATCGAAATAGGGCAATTCAATTTTGAAGAGGTGTAAAGAAAATGGGCAATATTTTTTACTAAACTTGACTAGACACCAACATTTAAAGAGTAGATATTATGAAAGCTATGTGCACTTCCTTTGTCAATTGTGCAGATACTCGGTGCTACTTCATATGACTAAAATGCCAGTTTCAATCATGTAAAACACGCTCAAATTAGCCCTTCAAATTCTCCTTTAGCCCTATAAAAACTCTTCTTCTGTCTCTCACGGCACAGTTGGGAATAATTCCAATTCTTCTCAATTAAATGCCCAGTCTTTATCTCCTATGGCCCAAGATAGAAATACCCCTAACATTTAAAGGCCATGTCTTCACCCACCATAGCCCAAGAATTTACTCATGCACTTAATACCGAAGAATCATTTCCTTCGGTATCCTCTAATCCGTAAAGGGAAGGATGTTATGGAGGGTGAAGATATGGGATTCCAATTCTTCTCAATTAAATGCCCGTTCTTTATCTCCTATGGCCCAAGATAGAAATACCCCTAACATAATTAGTCAGGCAATCAGCCCATGTCTATTCAATTAAATCCCGTCTTCACCCTCCATAGCCCAAGAATTTACTCATGTGCTTAATACCAAAGCATCAATTCCTTCGGTATCCTCTAATCCGTAAAGGGAAGGATGTCGTGGATGAGGATAAGGCTTCTAGCTCTCTTTTATCTGAGACTGGAGATAGGACCGGAGCCAAGCAGGCACTTTACGCAAGGCTCCGAGGAGATATTTGGAGCAAGAGTTGGATGAGCTTCTTAGCCCACAAGTAATGTCTGATGATGCCAAGTGGGATTTTGTCATTTTGAGGAGGCAGAGTATTCAAAGGATGATGGTTGGGTGGGGGATGTTAAGAGTGAGGGTGGTCTGCTGATGGAGAATGTTGATGTCCGTGTGAGGTCGGGCCGCATGATTACTTTCACTTACCATTTACACTGAGTTGTTTTGACGGGTTTGTCCCTACCTTATTTTGAGGGTTTGGTCCATGTGGACCTCTTTCTTTGTATCAATTTCCATTTTCATAATAATAGTTGGGTTTAGTTAAAAAAAATATATATAATAATAAATAATAATAAAATAATAATCATCATGATGTAAAACACAGACACAGGGATATCAGGATACTACCTTTGTGCCATTACAGTTACAGTATCAGAAAGGCTCATCGTTCGACTTTGGCAAGCACAAACACAGGAAGCAAGGAATGAAGTCCTGAGGGCTGCTCGAGTAAAGTCATAAGCACCATTTGAAATAATCTTCTTAATTAACCCAGTAATACCACACAACTCCTCCTGTGTACTCAAAAACCAGATTGAATCCAGAGCAATGCATAATGCATCATTAAGAGTTTGTGGATCAGCCAAAAAAGTCAAACTCTCTGCATGCGCCCAATCATGGGAAGTCACAGCGTCCTGAAATGACCTCCCTAGCTCAATCCTGTCCTGTTTACTAAGCTTCTTTTCTTGCCCAGATTTCTCATTTTTACCAGGTTCAGGATCAGAATCAGCCTGTCTGAATTTATGTTTCTTAACACCAGAAATGCAAGGTCCTCCTGGTCCTCTAAAATCTTTCCCCACATGAGGGGTTTGTCCTGAAAAAACCACATTGCCATTGCTTCCCTCACCCTTCTCGGTGTCGGAAACAAAACTTTGGCCACTCATACCCGAGATTCCAGTTTCCACTTCCATTCCATAGCAGTGAGGCTCCCTCATATTATCCTCAGCAATCAAATTCAGGTCTTGATTCTCCACCAGGTATGTTCCCTTATCTTCTTCCATTTTGTTTCGTCCAACAAAGCAAGCACCCAAAGCTAGGCAAAGACAAGAAGAATCACTTCTTCCAGATAACACTCTTAACCATATTAAAGGGAAAATATAGTCCCCTAAATCACAACTTTCACACAAACCCTTGCAAAGTTAACAGAAACCCCCGGAGGATTTGAGATCAAAGTGAAGCGTAAAAATGACCTGGATTCCTCAAAAAGAAGGGAATTGAAGGATCAAAGAAGAACAAAAATCCCAGCAGCAAGGGAAAAAGGGCTCAGATGAGAAGCACCACCACCGGAACCACCGGCATCTTCATCATCAGAACCCTAAGGAAGCCCCTTTCTGACTACCAAACAATCGAATCCACAGTTGAACCTAAAAAAAAATAACAAAGAAACATCATCCAACCCATTAAACACAAGTAAAAACAAAGAATCGACTCCGAGATTCAATAAACGTAAATCCAAAGCAAAGAAAATGAAAAGAAAAAAAAAACACATACAAAACGTAGTAGCAAGAATAGATGTTGAAATTTACCCGGAAGAAAAACCAACGAAAAATGTAACGAAGTAGAGAAAATAACAGAAAAAGCAGTGCAGAATATATGTGGAAAGAGATGAGAGAGAATCACCTTTCTGATTCATTGGTGAGGGAGAGAGAGGCTGTGGTTCTTCATTCCTTTGGATGGTTGGGTGTATACTATGCATTTACTCTCTCTCTCTCTCTCTTTTAATTAATTTTAAAATATTATTTTAGTAGTTTGGTAAGTTGATGTAAGAGGGAGAGAATCTTAACTGTGGACTGTGGAGTGTGGAGTCCCATTGCAATATTATATTGCATTATACAAAATATGTATAAAAAAAAAAAAAAAAAAAAAAAAAAAAAAAAAAAAAAAAAAAAAAAAAAAAAAAAAAAAAAAAAAAAAAAAAAAAA